>NC_081415.1:298616286-298667137 GCF_030272615.1 Cryptomeria japonica
AAGTTAAATCTTGGAATCGGCGACGTAGTTCTCCTTCCTCGACTGGAAATGGGTCAGCTTCGGACTCTGTTGGGGTTAAGACTAGGAATAGACAGAGAGCTTATTGTGGCTCAAAAACAAGAGGAGTGGGAAGACCCCCAAATCTTTTCAATAGGGATAAGCAAAGCAAGTTTGGGATTGCATATGCCTCTCAGAGAACTCTACAGGATATGGGGATTGGCTCTCCTGTCTCTGCTAAATGAATATCATCTCCTAGAATATAAGGGGGTTGAATATTTTGGCAACAACAATGAGAGAAGACTGAGAGGGGGGGTGAATCAGTCTTCACCGGATCAACAAACTTAACCACAAATACAGATCTAATAAACTACAACAATAAGACAAATAAGCAAATTGAAAGCACAACACACAACACCAAGATTTTGATGTGGAAAACTTGGTTAAGGGAAAAACCACAGTGGGAACCTACCCACAGTAAGATTATACTTTGTAGTAGTATGTGAAAATATTACAATGGGGAATGCACAGGCATTCAGACACACTTCTTAGAGCTCACTACTCAAAAGATAATGTCCTGGAAAGCTACAATCCTTAGGTAAGTCTCACTAACTTACAACAAGATTTAGACTATAATCTGAAAGAGATGAAATGCAATAATAGCATCTGCAAATGGCTGATGAAAGTTCTGATTAAGCAAAATTATCTTCTCTACAACACCAATCCTTGTTCAATCACAATTCTGAAGGATGAATCACTTGTTTGCACATACACCACTCTCTAATAATGCAGACATAGCCACCCATACCCAAATTGCATGACAATATCACCTATATATATAGATCATCAACCTTGACAACAAGGTCGACTAAACCCTCAACCCATAATTACAAAACTACATCACACAATACAAAGATCAACCATCGGACCAATACAATGATATACATGACATAACATGGACCTAATTCAAATTCCCAAATGCTCAACTCCACCAAAAATCACGCCAAGATCAAGTGCAACATGCTACACCACCAGAAATACTGCATAACACGAAAATCATCACCGATTCATAGAAACCACAAAAAACTCGCACAACGATCAATGTGGATCACCAAAACAAATAGAACACAAATAGGAAACACCAGCAAACACGTTAGAATCATCATCAATAGTTGCACCAACACCACATCAAATCTTCATCAATCAACATCTGAAAGCTCAAGGACACAACCAATCAGCAACTATCGCGAAGAAAGATAACTTGCGGAGCACCAAATCATGATCCATCTGAAATTAAGATACACAAGACTATCCTAAACAATATCCCAAAATCACATCTCAATATCAGATCACACCGGAATATACCGGAGGAAATATCGAGCTCTGCAAAGCACCAACAACAAAATAGAACTGTAAAAACCGGATCATAAGATCTTCTCAATCTGCAATCACTAGAGAAAAACATAGGAATATGTTGACATCAATGACAACAACATATCCTAGCAACAAAAATGCTCAACAATCTCCAACAATCTCCCCCTTTGGCATTGATGGCAACATATGAATGTGAAAAATAGTCAATGCAAAAGAAAGAAGATATCTCCAGTGAACTCCCCCTAAGATCAAGATATAAAAGGAATTTGTTCACATGATCTCTCTCCCCCTTTGACAACAATGCCAAAGATCTCAAAATAGAAAACCAAACTCTCTCTCCCCAAAACAAAAATAGGAATCGCTCCCCCTAAAACACAGACTACTCCACCAAAGGAGCAGCACCAACTCGTCAATCCGGATAGAAAGATAAGGCTCTGAAATCCACCGGATCAATGCAACTCAATGCATCTAGTTCTCAACAAGAGGGCTGGATACCCCTAATTTGTCTCTCAAATAGACAAATGTATCTACAAGCAAAGGCTTGGTGAAAATATCAGCAATTTGTTCATTTGTAGATACATACTCCAACTTCACCTTCTCTTCATTGACTTGCTCTCTCAAGTAATGATATTTGATTGACACATGCTTAGTATTTAAATGTTGCACCAGATTCTTTGACATGTTAATAGCACTGGAATTGTCACAGTATATCATAGTAGGCTCATCATAAATAACTCTGATATCTTTCATCATTTGCTTCATCCAAACCACCTGAGTACAATTACTAGCAGCAACATTGTACTCAGCTTCAGCAATAGATAAAGACACTGAATCTTGTTTCTTACTAGCCCATGAAACCAAATTCTTACCCAAAAAGAATGCTCCACCGGTAGTCCTCTTCCATTCATCAACATCACCAGCCCAATTAGCATTGGTGTAAGCACACAACATGAAATCATCATTCCTCAGATACCACAAACTATAATCCACAATTCCCTTCAAGTATCTGAATATCCTCTTAATAGCAATAACATGACTCTCTTTCGGATCAGCTTGATATCTAGCAGCCATGCACATGGCATGTATAATGTTCGGCCTAGTCTGAGTAAGATATAGTAGTCCACCAACCATAGATCTGTACAAACTTTGATTAGCTTTTGGAAATTCATCATTCTTAGAAAATTTATAGCCAATCACCATAGGAGTTCCAACCGGTTTGGAGTCATCTAACCCAAACCTCTTTAGTAATTCCTCAGCATACTTAGTTTGAGATATGTTGATCCTAATTGAAAATTTGACAACTATGATTCTTCTTCGTTTCCATGTAATAACGGGTCGTTTTAGTGTGAATGGTTCGTCGAATATTTGGATATATTCGTAAAAAAAAAGGACCATATGTGAATTCCCAAAATTCGCCCAAGTTATAATTGTACTTCACATCATGATGGTGAAGGGTCGCAAATCATGTTTTTGAGAAAATCGAGAAACTCTTTGTATTTGTATTTGTAATCCTATGAACGTTTTCAAAGTAAAGGATATGATTCAAAGTAACATATTGATCTCTAAACTCCAAGTTAAATGATCCCTCGAATCGCCAATAAATGGATGAGAATATTGTATTGTCTAGGATTGTTATTGGCATTCTCGAAGAGTTTAAAGTAAACACGATCATCAACGGTCTATGCTGATAGTGACCAAGTGTTAGCGGCAACATGGTAAAATGGTTAAAAGGACCAATGAACACCAATTTCGAGTTGCGAATGAGAAACTATCATCAAGTTGGTAAAATTATCAAGGGACCGATATGTTTCTTTATGCAAGGTTTTAACATTGACATCTTCTTCATCGGTGAGTTGGCTAACTTTATCAAGTTACCATGTGTTTTGCATCGAACTCACTTATGCATGAAAGATATCGGCAAAGTTGACCAAAGGGTAAACAAGCCAATATCGATAGCCAACTAACTGTTTTCAGTTATGTTTTGGATTACTATCGGCAGCTTGGTTAAGTTGGCTAACATGCCGATCCATCTACAACTGGGAAATCGCTCCACCAAGCTCGTTTTAACGTCCATTTGGCAGAAGGAACCTACCGCGTGGCCGGAAAGAAAGGTGAAAACCGGTTTTTTTTAACTACTCCACATTTGTTTTGCATGCCGATGGATATGCATGCTATCGTGCTCCACTCGCAACTTCAAGACCACTCGCAGCTATTGAATAAGAAGTCTTCAAATGCCTTGTATTCTGCAGATATGTCATATGTGTATCGATGGCTCCTTTCACACAGATGCAGTTGAAGCGATGGTGTTGCGTTGCTAGGTCGGGAGTGTGAGCCATCGATGACTAATCGCTGGTCGAGTTTCCTGCTCCTTTGAATGTTCATGCTCGTGCAATACGAAAAGGAATCAATGTGTTATCTGTATGGAGCATCGACGAGTCAAAATAACCAAGCGATAAGATTTCAAACCAGGAAATTAGTGTCTTAGAATATTTGACGTATTCTGGTGGTTTCCAAAGATAATATTTGACAAAGCTCTCTCTACTATTACGCTTTGATGCATGTCCATAACCAGTTTGTAAGCTCCCAAATCTGGTTTTACAGGTACCATCTACACTTTCTTGAGGATCTCTAAAGCTTCTTCAACAAGGTCATTTGGCGCAAACTACAATATTAGCATCTGATGGGATGAAATATCTTTCTGCATTTCATTATATGGTTCAGGCCACTTTGGCTATGATTCGACACTTGCATGCAAAATGTTGAAGCATGGACACGATATGAAAAATGTTGGCAGCCACCTCATAAGAGAGGTCGTCCCATGTAACATAATCATTCTCAAAATTTGCAGTGAGTGGATTTATTGAAAAGGCTTTAGACGTTTGAAAAAAAAAAAAAATATACAATTGGCACGTTTGGAGCCGTGTTCAATAACTTTGTTTGCATCTTCTCTCCAGTTCCTTAGATAGTATGGATGCTCACAAAGCATAATATAATTCAAGATTTTCATGAGGAGAGCAGCAGAACGGTGGGAATTTAAAAAAAACAAAGTCTATTACTGTTATTTAAAGCAGGCAGGTTCTTCTTTTTCGAAATTCAGTAAGCGATACCTACCAGCGATAGGCAATGAGCGGGTGACTTGTCTTATCCCAGCATTGAAAGCCAAAACAACTGCGATAATAGTTCATGCAGAATTCCCGAGCTGTAGAGTTTCCTGCACGTTTTGCATAATGAATATAGTTGCAATGGTGTCCACCGGAATGTAGGAAGATCTCGGTGTGAATGCCCAGGATTTTTAGAAGATAACACTTCATCGCCACGAGAAAGAACAAGGGTCTGTGTGAGCAATCTACAGGTAGCAAAGTACAGTGACCCAGAGACACATCGATAAAGTTGCAAAGACAGTGATAAGAGGTTTAGACCAAAAAGAAAACAACACCAAGACACAAGTAGTAGTGCAGTCCAAGCTATTGGACAATTGACTCACAATACTGAAGACATTGACAACATGGATGGTTGATAGAAATCATCAATGAGCGGAGAACCTATCAGGCATGGTCACAGCTATCACAACAACCCCAATAGGTCTAATGCGCAATTCAATAAACAGTGAGGAGATAATGGTCCGAGTCTTTGTCATAATCAGCCCCACAGAACCAAAAGAAAAGTCATTTTTCCATTCAAAGAAGTGACAGAGAGGTCAATCATAAACCTCAGTTTGAAGAAGGTAACATTTTGTCATTGATTGTCAGGTTAATCATGAGCAGCCATTCAAGGAGGAACAAATGGATCATCCATGATAAAGACAGTAGGTAGATCTTGCTTATGGGCGAGACATAGTCACTTAATCAAGTCAGTCACAAATCTTCAAAGTCTCAAAGTTCCAGTAACATTGACATAGAGGACCTCAATACAAAGGGTTTGTGGAAATACCATCATGAAGTACAAAGCTCAGGAGTACGAGTACGCTCCGATGATCACCACCATGATTCCAGAGGCTCATGATACCAAGATTGGGCACATAAATTTGCAGGAGATCAAAAGGTTCTTCATGGAAGGTGACAGATCAAAATTGTCTTGCAGAGTGGCGGGAAGTGGCTTGATTGAAGCAGCATGTTTTCCCATATCAATTCAATGTGCAGATTTGGTACTAGAATGCTCAAGAAGATATAATCCCGATGCGAGAGAGATAAGAGCTGCAGATGGATCCTTAATGGCCAAACTAGACGGAATTTCAATAGCTATTATTCTTCGTTTGCCATATAAGGAAAAGTTCACTCACATTGATAAGCAAAAAGCTTATAAATACTTCAGCGACAATAGAAGCAAATGCCTTAACAATCTGGCTAAAGAATGGATGGTTGCACCACGGGGAGGACAGTCTCAGCTTCCAAAAACACTCCATCGTTCTCTTTTCATCAAAGAGATTTGTTACTTGATTTTGTTACTCCATAGAGTGACAGGAAGTCCTGACTCCACTGAGTTTGAAATGTGGATGTATCTCTTCATAACAGTCATCTCGGCTGGTAAACAATTCATTGACTGGGGCCATCTCATCAGCAACTGCATACATGACCAGTTAGTGCACTTTAAAACAAGTCAACGTTTCCATATGATCTCTTACTTGATATATGCTATTGCTAATTTGAGGTCATGGCCAGGGTTGAGTACTAATGGTGTCTTGAATCAAGAAACTCAAGTTTACCATTATTACAAGCAATTGCAACTTGAAGAAAGCTTTGTGTATTTCAGGCGGGTGAATGATGCTTTCACAATGTGGGCAGTAAGGTTATTACAAGGAGACATCGCCACCAGAATATCAAAGGAAGCTGCTAAATTGATAAAGAAATATGGAAGTTTCTTCATCCAGTTTCCGAGATTTACCTATCTTCGAGTAGGAGGATTTGAAGGTTATCCACACAAGCTACCCAGATATGTTGATGATAAGCTCATTTTAGTTGAGCTTTGTTGGCAATTGGTTTCAGTTCAAAAGAAATGCAGAGATAGAAAGAATAGAGGGGTAGCCTTTCCCATTTGTCTCGGGCACTATAGATGTGAGTCAAGTTCAAGAGCAGATGAGACAGAAAAAGCTTTATCCAAGGTCAACTTGTATCCATATCAGATGAGGTTTCCTTTTGATAGTAAGGATTATGTCAAGAGCAGCTTAAAGTTAGGCCCTGGCTATTTTCATTTTCCTAATCTCGAAGACTTTTGGGAGGATTGCGAAGACGAATTCGAGGTTAGAAAAAGAGATTGGACCAGGTTAACTTTGAAGCAAATGAAAGATTTCAAGATGGATTGGACCATAGAAGGCATTGAAGATGATGGATCTGATTTGATTGATCCTATCTATTTTGAGCAAGTCCAGTCCCAGCCACTTCCCAGTTTGAATTGGGCAGGTCCGGAAATGAGAGATGTTAGAGAAAGAACAAGTTTTGTAATCAAGAATTCTGAAGCCTGGATTAAGAAGAAGATTACTCAAATAACTGCTACCAGACCAACAAAGGAAGCTCCAAGAAAGAAAGGAAGTCAGCTTGAGAGCTCTACGTCGTTGCATTCTTCCTATACTCCAGCTAGGGATACTCCTTCTTACCAGAATACTCAAGGAAGTGATGGAGATGAAGACCCTCCAAGGAGGAACAATCTTCAAAACACATGTGGTGATGAACCCCGACAAAAGAGGAAGAAATCCAGAGAAAAAGACATAGAAGAAAATTCTATTGCAAGTCAAGTAAAGGATCAAGTTCCAGTGGAAATTCTAGACGACACAAGATTTGATGATGGAATGCATTCCATATCTCCCTCAGTTCCTTTTGAATCCCTACGACAAGTAGCACAGCAAAATACTTTAGTCATGGATTCATCATTTCCAAGCAATCCAAGCGATCAATTTGAAGAAATCAGAGAGGCGAATACAACACTGGTAGCAAGGCAGGAAAACATCCAAGAGTCCACAGAAAATTCTTCATTCCCATGGTTAGAACAAAGTCTATTGAAGAAGAGGAGGGTAGAAAAGCTAGTGGTACCTGAATTTAGTAGCATATCTGATCTTTTTGAAAGAGCTGAGAAACCGAAGAAACTCAAAGTATCCTCAAGAATAAAGACTGATCCAAATTCAAGGAATATGTGCTTAGAGATTGCTCAACCCATATCTGAGAAAGATACAAATGAAGCCACCTCTGCGGACTTTGTTGTGACAAAGATTGATATGGGACCTTCTTCTCATGAGTCTGATATTCAGAACTTTAATGTGATGGCAGCCAGAATGGTGGAGAGAAGTGAAAAGGATAAGCAATCCAAGGATCAATTGAAACAACAGGTGCACACTTTGTCTTCTTACTTGAGATCCGTAGTTGATACCTCCACTATGCCACTAAGTGTAGATCGCCAGCCAATTACACCAGAAGGAGTAATTGAAAAGAATGTTATGGATAATCTTCAAAAGTACCAAGCCTATGGAAAGGTAACTGAAGGATGGGTAGAAAAGGTCAAAACTCTCGCATGTGAATTCCTAGTCCAAGCAAAATCTATCCATGATGAAGCCTTAATAAAGAAAAATACTATTGAGAAAGACTTGAGGAATGTCAAGAAAGAAGAGGCAGCCTGGAAAGAAATTGTGAATGATTTTAAACAAATGATAGAAATTGGAATGGACACCCTTGCAACCGAGAAAATCTTGCCTAATAATGAAAAAGATTATCTAGAGATATGGATGGAAAGCATTAACTGGAAACTAGTGATCATAGATCAAGTTTCATCAGAGTTAGAAAAGCTCATGCTTTCATGTGATCAAGTGTGTACCAAACTCCAAGGACAACTCACTACTCTTCTCCCAGATGTGACATTGATGGAAGATTCGCAGGTGTTACAGAATAGCTTCCAGAACATGGTAGATCAACAGCTTTTTAACAAGACAAACTTCAGTGAAAATACCATCGAAAGGTTGATTGATATTTACTCTTCCTTGAGAATTTCTATGCCTCAGACACTCAGCATGGTGACAGAACTAAGTGGCATTCATAGAAACTTGAAGACATGGAAAATGAGGATAGCTAACATCCTAATTCCCAAAGGAAAATCCATCACTTCAGCCATCAGACTTTTCAGAATATTCAGAGACAAAGGACCTGAACAACATAATGTGCCTACAGAAGCGACAACCTCATCGGCAGCGCAAGGAGTTAGCTTAGAATAAGTGCAGAGTTGCATTTTGTATAGCCTTTATTTTTGTTGTGTTACTCGCATCATGTTTTTGTCTTTCTTGTAAATAACTCTCATGATCGAGTTTCCTTTTCTCTCATCTCTATTTCTGTATTGTAATAAAGGATAATCTTGGCTCTTTTCATATGAGGTAGTTATCCTAAGTTCTCATTTTGGGTAGTTATTCTAAGTAGTTATTTCTCCCAAAATTGAGGAAGTTATTTCAAGTAGTTGAGGAAGTTATAAAGTAGTTGTAAAGGTAGTTAGGGTAGTTACCTCAGGTGGTTACCACTTCTCCTATATATACCTCATTATTATTCAATGAAAGGGGATTCCACTTTTTCACAAGCTTTGTATGAGAGACTTGAATAGTATTCGAGAAATTAAGCAATAGAGATCAATTTGGATGTGTGTTCAACTTATTCTCATTGGTTATTATCAATGTTCTTATGTTTAATTGATGATTACCTAATGCTTTCCCTTTAACATTGAATGTGAAGAAGATTATTTCAAGTTGTGGTATCTCAAACTTGATTATATGGAATTTATTTTAAACTAGATTCATACTTTGTATGGCGTTCAATCTTTCTTTATTGTTCGTTCTTTGAATTTTTAAAAAATCCAAATACCCCCATTATACGAGGGAGCTGCCCCTCTCAAACGCAGAGAAGAATTACCATTATTTTGTTTTTGTGATTCTTCAACTGTTGTGAACCCTTTGTTGCTAGTTACAGGGCAAAACAGAGTTTTTCAAGAAAGTTTCTTAAAGCAACAAATCTGTTCACCAACAGATTTTTGGCGACTCTGCTGGGGAAAACGAAATCGAAATAAGAAGACAGTCGCCTTGATAGGCCAAGCATGAAACAAGATGGTTCTTCCACATGAGAACCTCTTCCCTGTGCTACAACCGAATCTTGATTGGATTCATGCAGAGCAAGAAGATATACTTTCGCAATTGGATACTTTAGCTTGGAGGAATAGAAGAAGTACGGCTGAATATCAAAGAGTAAGTGCTATATTGGCGGAAGAAGAAAGACAAGCTCAAAATCCAGTGGTGGTCCGTGAAAGAATAGTGGAAAGATTTCCTCGTGTGATCTTGATTGAGCAACCAAATCAAAGACAGCCTAGAATATGACAAGCTGATCCAGAATACTAACAAGTGCATCAAGTGTTAGTGGAAGAAGTTGAATTATTACTTATTGTCATTAAGAGAATTTTTGTGCTTTCTAGGTGAAAAAGACAAAATATTTGTTGTATGCAAGACCAGTACAAGCAAGGTGATTAGCAAGCACACTGGCAAGCAAAAGGTATACTAGAGGTGATAGAAGCAAGGGTATCATTGACCCTGATTTTGCTGAACTATACAAGGTTGATTTTTCCACACCTTCTACCACTTATAAAAAGAAAGTTAAGTCTACCAGTAGACCTTCTTCGCCAAAGAAAGCAAGTGCTCATTCCTCACTTTTCCAAGCCTTAACTTTACTTCCCCCTCTTGTTATTAACTTTACACAACCAATCATGGCTCAACCACAACCAGTTCCATGGGGTGCTGCCATAGGCCCTCTAGCTTTAGGAAATCAATTGCATGATTTGCCAACAGGTTCAAGGAAGCATCTCCCAAAGTTTTCAGGAGATGGAAAAGTCACTGCAGAAGATCATATTAGTGCTTTCTTTACTGCATGCGCAATCCTCGGAGTTCAGTATGAGGATGTTTCTGTACGACTTTTTGTTGAAACTCTAATTGATGCCGCAGCTGAATGGTTTAATCAGCTACCATCTGGTTCCATTACTAATTGGGCGACTCTGTTACAAAAATTTGAAGAAAGATTTAAAACTGTAGATGATGGTCATTTACTTCTTGCTCAATTAACCCGAATGAAGAAAGAAGTACACGAACCTATGAGAGAATTTGTGGCTCGTTTCAACAAAATAGTCAATAAATTAGCAGCTGACAAGAGGCCTACGGAGGAAAATCAAAAATGTTTCTTCATTAATGCACAACCCCCTGACATTAGTTTCCAAATAAGAAGAGGACGAGTAGCTGATCTCGCTGCAGCACAAAGGTTAGCCATTGAAGTTGAAGATGACCTACTGAGTGCTGGAAAGTGGAATAAAGAATTACAGAAAGGAAAAATTCAACAAGCCAATCCTGTACCTACCGATCCAATGATTCAAAAGCTAGCAAATGATTTACTTCAGTTGAAGAAGCAATTACCACAGAATCCACCACCTATGTATCAAGATATTCCTAGAAGGAATTATATTCCATATCAACAAAACCGGCAACCAAAGCTACCAGCTCCAACACCAAGGTTGGCAATTGAGCATCCATCTACGAGTAATCGTCAAACTGCTGCAATGTGTGATTTCCATCTCACAACAGACCATGATGGAGCCTCATGTCCCGAGATGACTAGGTTTATGCAGATGAACCAGACCAGTGAAAAGATTGAAGAATATGTTGAAGATGAAACTAATCAACAGTTTGGTCCACCTACAGTCAACTTTTTAGAATATGAGTCTGGCGAGGAAAATGAGAAAGATAGTGACATAAATAATCATTCGTGTAATGTGTTTACAAAGAATTGGCGCCAGAAGCTCGGGGAGAAAGCTAAGTTAGCTACAAAAGACAAAGAGGTGGATGAGGTTCCTAAGCAAATTCTTTCCAGGAAACCAAGTAAAGAAGAAGGATCATCAAGAAAAGCTGAAAAAGAAGTTGAACATGGTGATTCCTCTTTTGAAGATTCTTTTGATTTCATTGAATATTGTAAAAAGACTAAGGTGCAAATTTCTCAATTTGAGTATCTTAAGAAGAATCCGCAGCAATTGGATAAATTGGTGCATTGTATCAAAAAGGATTTCAAGCAACCTCACTCAGACGTACATCAAGAATCAAGTGAGAGTTTTGATGATGATGAGCAAGAGGGGTTTGTTTCAAAGGAATCATCTCTTGTTGCTACTTCCTTTTCTAATAAGCCAGATCCTTTCTATATTTCCTTATACATTGCAGGTTGTAAGTTGAGTAATTGTATTATAGATTCCGGTGCTTCTGATAATGTAATGCCTTCCAAAGTTGCTCATGCACTAGGCCTATCTTTAAATAAACCTACTGGTAAAGTGTTCTCAATGGAATCGAAGCAAGTACCCTTGGTCGGACAAATTAAGGATGCTCAAGTTGTTTTAGCTGCTCATCCTCAAAAGAAATTGAAACTTAACATCTTGGTTGCCGATATTCCAGCCAGTTATGGTATGCTCTTAAGTCGTAGTTTCTGTAAAGATTTGGGTGGAGAGATTCAATTAGATTGGTCACATGCCTTGATACCTCTTGGCAACAAGAAAGTTAGATTGGACCCAGAACCCAAAGCCAAATACACAGTTCTCAAATCTGATGATCCGAGAGCTGAAATATTATATGTTGAGACAGGCCCAGGTACATATATGATGTCATCAAAGAAGGAGAGTGTTCCTGAAATTCTGGCTCCTGACATATCTACAGAACTTTGGGTAATGCAATTTGATGGAAGTTCTTCATCTTCTGGTTCAGGTGCTGGTGCGGTGTTGATATCTCCTCAAGGGGAAAAGTTTCCTAAAGCCTACAAGCTCGCATTTGATACTACCAATAACACGGCAGAGTATGAAGCTCTTCTTCTAGGTTTGGAATTTGCCAAAGAAAAAGGAATCAAGAAGTTACAAGTTATGGGAGATGCTGAATTAGTTGTCAACCAGGTGAGAAGTCGATATCAGACTAAAAATAAAAGGCTCAAGTCTTATCGAAACAAAGTATGGGATGAGATCGAAAGTTTTGATGCTTTTTCCATACAAGCCTTCCCAAGAGAACAAAATACAAAGGCAGATTCTCTTGCTGTTTCAGCCTCTTTATTACTGCCCCATCCTGAGTTTGAAAAAGATGTGTATATAGTAGAAATGATCTACCGACCTAGTGTGCCAGATAATAATCAAAATTGGCAAGTTTTTGATGATGATAAGCATATCATCTCGTTCTTAGAGGGCACCGGAACTTTCTCAAATTCGTCCTTTGATGGTAATCATTCTTTGACAAGCCAACAAAATATAGAGGAAGAAGATAAAGAATTAGAGATTTTGCAACTAAAAGGAAATACTATTCCTAAGGGATTAGTCACTCTTGAGAGTCTCTTTGATAAGAATGATCAGTTTGTAAAGAATGATGAAAAGAAGCCCTCAAGTTCTCCGGATACAGAAAAAGTAAATATTGGTTTTGAAAATGATCCCAAGATTGTTTTAATTGGAAAATGCTTGTCCCACAAGGAAAGAAAAGTCATTATTGATTTGTTGAATAGCTATATTGATGTATTCGCATGGTGCTATGATGATCTTAAAGTGTTTATGAATGGCGAATTTAAGCATCATATTCCTCTTAAGCCTAATTCTTCCCCATTCAGGCAAAAACAAAGGCAATTTAATCCAAAGATAGCAGATGCAATCTTTGCAGAAGTAGATAAAATGTTAAAGGCTAAAATCATTTATCCAATCCATCATTCTACATGGGTTGCAAACATAGTGCCTGTTAGAAAGAAGAATGGTGAGATAAGAATTTGTGTTGATTTTCGCAATCTCAATCAAGCATCTCTTAAAGACAACTATCCCTTACCAGTAATGGACCATCTCCTTCAAACTGTCTCTGGTTCGGAGATGATGTCGATGCTTGATGGTTTTTCTGGATATAATCAAATCGGTGTAAAACAAGATGATCAACATAAGACAGCTTTCACTACTCCGTGGGGAACATTTGCCTATAACCGTATGCCTTTTGGTTTGATTAATGCTGGTGCCACCTTTCAACGTGCAATGGATCTTTCTTTTGGTGACTTGAGAAATAAAATTATTGTTGTATACCTAGATGACTTAACTGTTTTCTCCAAGAAACGTGAAGAACATGCTTATCATTTGGAGTGTGTGCTACAACGTTGCAGGCAACAAGGTATTTCATTGAATCCAAAGAAATCCATTTTTGGAGTGACAGAAGGGAAATTACTAGGTCACATTGTTTCGAAAGAAGGTATTCATATTGATCCAGAGCGAGTCAAGGCCATTCAGCAGTTACCGTTACCTTCCAGTAAGCCTGGTGTTCGCTCATTCTTTGGTCAAATTAATTTTATAAGAAAGTTCATTCTTGATTTCTCAGAAATTACAAAATCCATTGTTAACATGATGAGAGATAATGTCACATTCAAATGGTCAGAGGAAGGAAAAAGGGCTTTCAATCAGATCAAGTCAGCCATTGTGGATGCACCTACATTGGTTTATCCAGATTTCTCCAAAGATTTCAATGTATATTGTTATGCTTCTGACACTACGTTATCCGCAATATTGACCCAACATCATAATGAAAACATTGAGGCACCGATTTCTTTTATGAGTATTCCACTGAAAAAGCATGAATTGAAGTATTCTCCAGTTGAAAAGCAAGCTTATGCAGTGGTCAAGGCTATGAAGCAATTTCGCTTTTATGTTTTAAATTCTCATTCTATAGTGTATGTCCCAGATACTGCAGTGAAGACCGTACTCACACAACAAGAAATTGGTATGAGCAAGCGAGCCTCTTGGATTGCAAAGGTTCAAGAGTATGATATTGATATCAAACCAACCAAGCTTGTTCGCGGAAGTGGGTTGTGTAAGCTAATAGCTGAGAATAATTCTAATAGGAATGTTGCTCAAGAGTCTGAACTACCTTTGGTTCTATTTGTTAGCATCACAGATGAGTGGTTTTCCAACATAGCACATTTCCTCACATACGGAGAATGTCCTGCTCATCTAACCCCTAGAGAGAAACGAACTATCAAGTTGAAGGCTGCTAAATATATTATTTGGGGTGATCTTCTTTATAAAAAAGGAATAGATGGCACATTTCTCAGGTGTGTAGACAAAGAACAAAGAAAGAAGCTCCTTCAGTTCTTTCATAATGAAGCCTGTGGAGGACATTTTTCTTCCTCAGTAACGGCTTTCAAAATTTTGAGAAATTGCTATTATTGGCCTGGAATGTTCAAAGATGCAGATGAGTGGGTAAAGAGATGCGATGCATGTCAACAATTCAAGGGAAGAGTACAACTTGCTGCCCTACCTTTGAAACCTGTGATTATTGAAGAACCATTTCAGCAGTGGGGATTAGATTTTATCGGTCCAATCCATCCTCATTCCAGTGCAGGTCATACTCACATCTTGGTAGCCACTGACTATTTCACCAAGTGGGTTGAAGCAGCTCCAGTTAGACAAACAACATCAGAAGTAGTTTGTGACTTCATCAAACAAAACATTCTTGTAAGATATGGAGTTCCGCAGAAAATTGTCACCGATAATGCTACCAACTTCTCTTCTTATGAAATATCGACTTTCTGTTACAAGTATGGAGTTATACTTTCACATGCATCTGACTATTATCCTCAGGGAAATGGTCAAGCTGAAGCAAGCAATAAGAATATCATCACTATTCTCCGCAAGTTAGTCGATAAAAATCAGAGGACGTGGCATAAGTATCTATATGAAGCACTGTGGGCTGATCGTACTACGAAGAAGCGGGCTATCAAGATGTCTCCATTCGAATTAGTTTTTGGTGCGGAAGCTAGATTACCTATTCCATTGGAGTTAGCTTCCCTTAAGTTGCAAGAAGTAGTCGAAAATCATGAATTTAAAGATGCATTGGAAAAACGGATATTGTACTTAACCAAGATGGAAGAACAGAGAGAAACAGTAGTGGATAGGATCAGAGAACATCAAATGCGAGTGAAAGAACTGTTTGATCGGGAAGCCAGGGAAAGATCTTTTCAAGTTGGCGATTTGGTCCTATTGTGGGATAAACGAAGAGAACCGAAGGGACTACATGGTAAATTTGATTCACTTTGGAGAGGACCTTTTCGACTCAGGCAAGTCTGCGGTAAAAATTCATTCTATCTGGCATACTTAGATGGCACACATATGCCCCTTCCTTATAATGGGCAACACTTAAAATTATATACTCCATAAGCTTATCTACCTATCGTCTTGTATATAGCTTAGTTAGGAGTTTTGGCTTTGTTCCCTTTTGTTTGTGTGTGTGTTGTTCTTTCTTCTTTTTGGCTTGTTTCTCCCTCCTTAGTCAATGTAAAGTAGTGCACCGATCCTTTTGACTCTGTTGCCCAATGAATACACTGACTGTCCTTAACCAGAGATTATGGGTTTCTTCATCGTCCCTTACGGTCCTCGTCCCCAGTCAGAGCCAGCTGTTGATCCTAATTGAAAATTTGACAACTATGATTCTTCTTCGTTTCCATGTAATAACGGGTCGTTTTAGTGTGAATGGTTCGTCGAATATTTGGATATATTCGTAAAAAAAAAGGACCATATGTGAATTCCCAAAATTCGCCCAAGTTATAATTGTACTTCACATCATGATGGTGAAGGGTCGCAAATCATGTTTTTGAGAAAATCGAGAAACTCTTTGTATTTGTATTTGTAATCCTATGAACGTTTTCAAAGTAAAGGATATGATTCAAAGTAACATATTGATCTCTAAACTCCAAGTTAAATGATCCCTCGAATCGCCAATAAATGGATGAGAATATTGTATTGTCTAGGATTGTTATTGGCATTCTCGAAGAGTTTAAAGTAAACACGATCATCAACGGTCTATGCTGATAGTGACCAAGTGTTAGCGGCAACATGGTAAAATGGTTAAAAGGACCAATGAACACCAATTTCGAGTTGCGAATGAGAAACTATCATCAAGTTGGTAAAATTATCAAGGGACCGATATGTTTCTTTATGCAAGGTTTTAACATTGACATCTTCTTCATCGGTGAGTTGGCTAACTTTATCAAGTTACCATGTGTTTTGCATCGAACTCACTTATGCATGAAAGATATCGGCAAAGTTGACCAAAGGGTAAACAAGCCAATATCGATAGCCAACTAACTGTTTTCAGTTATGTTTTGGATTACTATCGGCAGCTTGGTTAAGTTGGCTAACATGCCGATCCATCTACAACTGGGAAATCGCTCCACCAAGCTCGTTTTAACGTCCATTTGGCAGAAGGAACCTACCGCGTGGCCGGAAAGAAAGGTGAAAACCGGTTTTTTTTAACTACTCCACATTTGTTTTGCATGCCGATGGATATGCATGCTATCGTGCTCCACTCGCAACTTCAAGACCACTCGCAGCTATTGAATAAGAAGTCTTCAAATGCCTTGTATTCTGCAGATATGTCATATGTGTATCGATGGCTCCTTTCACACAGATGCAGTTGAAGCGATGGTGTTGCGTTGCTAGGTCGGGAGTGTGAGCCATCGATGACTAATCGCTGGTCGAGTTTCCTGCTCCTTTGAATGTTCATGCTCGTGCAATACGAAAAGGAATCAATGTGTTATCTGTATGGAGCATCGACGAGTCAAAATAACCAAGCGATAAGATTTCAAACCAGGAAATTAGTGTCTTAGAATATTTGACGTATTCTGGTGGTTTCCAAAGATAATATTTGACAAAGCTCTCTCTACTATTACGCTTTGATGCATGTCCATAACCAGTTTGTAAGCTCCCAAATCTGGTTTTACAGGTACCATCTACACTTTCTTGAGGATCTCTAAAGCTTCTTCAACAAGGTCATTTGGCGCAAACTACAATATTAGCATCTGATGGGATGAAATATCTTTCTGCATTTCATTATATGGTTCAGGCCACTTTGGCTATGATTCGACACTTGCATGCAAAATGTTGAAGCATGGACACGATATGAAAAATGTTGGCAGCCACCTCATAAGAGAGGTCGTCCCATGTAACATAATCATTCTCAAAATTTGCAGTGAGTGGATTTATTGAAAAGGCTTTAGACGTTTGAAAAAAAAAAAAAATATACAATTGGCACGTTTGGAGCCGTGTTCAATAACTTTGTTTGCATCTTCTCTCCAGTTCCTTAGATAGTATGGATGCTCACAAAGCATAATATAATTCAAGATTTTCATGAGGAGAGCAGCAGAACGGTGGGAATTTAAAAAAAACAAAGTCTATTACTGTTATTTAAAGCAGGCAGGTTCTTCTTTTTCGAAATTCAGTAAGCGATACCTACCAGCGATAGGCAATGAGCGGGTGACTTGTCTTATCCCAGCATTGAAAGCCAAAACAACTGCGATAATAGTTCATGCAGAATTCCCGAGCTGTAGAGTTTCCTGCACGTTTTGCATAATGAATATAGTTGCAATGGTGTCCACCGGAATGTAGGAAGATCTCGGTGTGAATGCCCAGGATTTTTAGAAGATAACACTTCATCGCCACGAGAAAGAACAAGGGTCTGTGTGAGCAATCTACAGGTAGCAAAGTACAGTGACCCAGAGACACATCGATAAAGTTGCAAAGACAGTGATAAGAGGTTTAGACCAAAAAGAAAACAACACCAAGACACAAGTAGTAGTGCAGTCCAAGCTATTGGACAATTGACTCACAATACTGAAGACATTGACAACATGGATGGTTGATAGAAATCATCAATGAGCGGAGAACCTATCAGGCATGGTCACAGCTATCACAACAACCCCAATAGGTCTAATGCGCAATTCAATAAACAGTGAGGAGATAATGGTCCGAGTCTTTGTCATAATCAGCCCCACAGAACCAAAAGAAAAGTCATTTTTCCATTCAAAGAAGTGACAGAGAGGTCAATCATAAACCTCAGTTTGAAGAAGGTAACATTTTGTCATTGATTGTCAGGTTAATCATGAGCAGCCATTCAAGGAGGAACAAATGGATCATCCATGATAAAGACAGTAGGTAGATCTTGCTTATGGGCGAGACATAGTCACTTAATCAAGTCAGTCACAAATCTTCAAAGTCTCAAAGTTCCAGTAACATTGACATAGAGGACCTCAATACAAAGGGTTTGTGGAAATACCATCATGAAGTACAAAGCTCAGGAGTACGAGTACGCTCCGATGATCACCACCATGATTCCAGAGGCTCATGATACCAAGATTGGGCACATAAATTTGCAGGAGATCAAAAGGTTCTTCATGGAAGGTGACAGATCAAAATTGTCTTGCAGAGTGGCGGGAAGTGGCTTGATTGAAGCAGCATGTTTTCCCATATCAATTCAATGTGCAGATTTGGTACTAGAATGCTCAAGAAGATATAATCCCGATGCGAGAGAGATAAGAGCTGCAGATGGATCCTTAATGGCCAAACTAGACGGAATTTCAATAGCTATTATTCTTCGTTTGCCATATAAGGAAAAGTTCACTCACATTGATAAGCAAAAAGCTTATAAATACTTCAGCGACAATAGAAGCAAATGCCTTAACAATCTGGCTAAAGAATGGATGGTTGCACCACGGGGAGGACAGTCTCAGCTTCCAAAAACACTCCATCGTTCTCTTTTCATCAAAGAGATTTGTTACTTGATTTTGTTACTCCATAGAGTGACAGGAAGTCCTGACTCCACTGAGTTTGAAATGTGGATGTATCTCTTCATAACAGTCATCTCGGCTGGTAAACAATTCATTGACTGGGGCCATCTCATCAGCAACTGCATACATGACCAGTTAGTGCACTTTAAAACAAGTCAACGTTTCCATATGATCTCTTACTTGATATATGCTATTGCTAATTTGAGGTCATGGCCAGGGTTGAGTACTAATGGTGTCTTGAATCAAGAAACTCAAGTTTACCATTATTACAAGCAATTGCAACTTGAAGAAAGCTTTGTGTATTTCAGGCGGGTGAATGATGCTTTCACAATGTGGGCAGTAAGGTTATTACAAGGAGACATCGCCACCAGAATATCAAAGGAAGCTGCTAAATTGATAAAGAAATATGGAAGTTTCTTCATCCAGTTTCCGAGATTTACCTATCTTCGAGTAGGAGGATTTGAAGGTTATCCACACAAGCTACCCAGATATGTTGATGATAAGCTCATTTTAGTTGAGCTTTGTTGGCAATTGGTTTCAGTTCAAAAGAAATGCAGAGATAGAAAGAATAGAGGGGTAGCCTTTCCCATTTGTCTCGGGCACTATAGATGTGAGTCAAGTTCAAGAGCAGATGAGACAGAAAAAGCTTTATCCAAGGTCAACTTGTATCCATATCAGATGAGGTTTCCTTTTGATAGTAAGGATTATGTCAAGAGCAGCTTAAAGTTAGGCCCTGGCTATTTTCATTTTCCTAATCTCGAAGACTTTTGGGAGGATTGCGAAGACGAATTCGAGGTTAGAAAAAGAGATTGGACCAGGTTAACTTTGAAGCAAATGAAAGATTTCAAGATGGATTGGACCATAGAAGGCATTGAAGATGATGGATCTGATTTGATTGATCCTATCTATTTTGAGCAAGTCCAGTCCCAGCCACTTCCCAGTTTGAATTGGGCAGGTCCGGAAATGAGAGATGTTAGAGAAAGAACAAGTTTTGTAATCAAGAATTCTGAAGCCTGGATTAAGAAGAAGATTACTCAAATAACTGCTACCAGACCAACAAAGGAAGCTCCAAGAAAGAAAGGAAGTCAGCTTGAGAGCTCTACGTCGTTGCATTCTTCCTATACTCCAGCTAGGGATACTCCTTCTTACCAGAATACTCAAGGAAGTGATGGAGATGAAGACCCTCCAAGGAGGAACAATCTTCAAAACACATGTGGTGATGAACCCCGACAAAAGAGGAAGAAATCCAGAGAAAAAGACATAGAAGAAAATTCTATTGCAAGTCAAGTAAAGGATCAAGTTCCAGTGGAAATTCTAGACGACACAAGATTTGATGATGGAATGCATTCCATATCTCCCTCAGTTCCTTTTGAATCCCTACGACAAGTAGCACAGCAAAATACTTTAGTCATGGATTCATCATTTCCAAGCAATCCAAGCGATCAATTTGAAGAAATCAGAGAGGCGAATACAACACTGGTAGCAAGGCAGGAAAACATCCAAGAGTCCACAGAAAATTCTTCATTCCCATGGTTAGAACAAAGTCTATTGAAGAAGAGGAGGGTAGAAAAGCTAGTGGTACCTGAATTTAGTAGCATATCTGATCTTTTTGAAAGAGCTGAGAAACCGAAGAAACTCAAAGTATCCTCAAGAATAAAGACTGATCCAAATTCAAGGAATATGTGCTTAGAGATTGCTCAACCCATATCTGAGAAAGATACAAATGAAGCCACCTCTGCGGACTTTGTTGTGACAAAGATTGATATGGGACCTTCTTCTCATGAGTCTGATATTCAGAACTTTAATGTGATGGCAGCCAGAATGGTGGAGAGAAGTGAAAAGGATAAGCAATCCAAGGATCAATTGAAACAACAGGTGCACACTTTGTCTTCTTACTTGAGATCCGTAGTTGATACCTCCACTATGCCACTAAGTGTAGATCGCCAGCCAATTACACCAGAAGGAGTAATTGAAAAGAATGTTATGGATAATCTTCAAAAGTACCAAGCCTATGGAAAGGTAACTGAAGGATGGGTAGAAAAGGTCAAAACTCTCGCATGTGAATTCCTAGTCCAAGCAAAATCTATCCATGATGAAGCCTTAATAAAGAAAAATACTATTGAGAAAGACTTGAGGAATGTCAAGAAAGAAGAGGCAGCCTGGAAAGAAATTGTGAATGATTTTAAACAAATGATAGAAATTGGAATGGACACCCTTGCAACCGAGAAAATCTTGCCTAATAATGAAAAAGATTATCTAGAGATATGGATGGAAAGCATTAACTGGAAACTAGTGATCATAGATCAAGTTTCATCAGAGTTAGAAAAGCTCATGCTTTCATGTGATCAAGTGTGTACCAAACTCCAAGGACAACTCACTACTCTTCTCCCAGATGTGACATTGATGGAAGATTCGCAGGTGTTACAGAATAGCTTCCAGAACATGGTAGATCAACAGCTTTTTAACAAGACAAACTTCAGTGAAAATACCATCGAAAGGTTGATTGATATTTACTCTTCCTTGAGAATTTCTATGCCTCAGACACTCAGCATGGTGACAGAACTAAGTGGCATTCATAGAAACTTGAAGACATGGAAAATGAGGATAGCTAACATCCTAATTCCCAAAGGAAAATCCATCACTTCAGCCATCAGACTTTTCAGAATATTCAGAGACAAAGGACCTGAACAACATAATGTGCCTACAGAAGCGACAACCTCATCGGCAGCGCAAGGAGTTAGCTTAGAATAAGTGCAGAGTTGCATTTTGTATAGCCTTTATTTTTGTTGTGTTACTCGCATCATGTTTTTGTCTTTCTTGTAAATAACTCTCATGATCGAGTTTCCTTTTCTCTCATCTCTATTTCTGTATTGTAATAAAGGATAATCTTGGCTCTTTTCATATGAGGTAGTTATCCTAAGTTCTCATTTTGGGTAGTTATTCTAAGTAGTTATTTCTCCCAAAATTGAGGAAGTTATTTCAAGTAGTTGAGGAAGTTATAAAGTAGTTGTAAAGGTAGTTAGGGTAGTTACCTCAGGTGGTTACCACTTCTCCTATATATACCTCATTATTATTCAATGAAAGGGGATTCCACTTTTTCACAAGCTTTGTATGAGAGACTTGAATAGTATTCGAGAAATTAAGCAATAGAGATCAATTTGGATGTGTGTTCAACTTATTCTCATTGGTTATTATCAATGTTCTTATGTTTAATTGATGATTACCTAATGCTTTCCCTTTAACATTGAATGTGAAGAAGATTATTTCAAGTTGTGGTATCTCAAACTTGATTATATGGAATTTATTTTAAACTAGATTCATACTTTGTATGGCGTTCAATCTTTCTTTATTGTTCGTTCTTTGAATTTTTAAAAAATCCAAATACCCCCATTATACGAGGGAGCTGCCCCTCTCAAACGCAGAGAAGAATTACCATTATTTTGTTTTTGTGATTCTTCAACTGTTGTGAACCCTTTGTTGCTAGTTACAGGGCAAAACAGAGTTTTTCAAGAAAGTTTCTTAAAGCAACAAATCTGTTCACCAACAAGATATAAATATACCTTTTCCAGTCTGTGAAATCTACAAACCTAAGAAAAATTTCATCTCACCAATCATAGACATCTCAAATTCTTTATGCATATCACCGGCAAACTTTGTACTCAAGTTATCATCTCCACCAAAGATAATATCATCAACAAAAACTTCAACAATCAAGATATTATCATTCTCTATCTTAAAGTACAAATTACTATCAGCAATACCATTATTGAATCCCAATTTCAACAAATATTTATCTAATCTAGCATACCAGGCCCTAGGGGCTTGCTTCAATCCATAAAGAGATTTCTTCAGTTTACATACCATGTCTCCATCATCTGATAATAAAAATCCATCAAGTTGTTCAATGTAGACTTCTTCCTCAAGATAACCATTCAAAAAGGCAGATTTGACATCCATCTGATATACCTTGAAATCTTTATAAGCAGCAGTCTAACAGCTTCAAGTTTGGCCACCAAAGAAAAAGTCTCCTCATAATCAATAACTTCTTGTTGTGAATATCCTTTACATACCAGTCTAGCTGTATTTCTGACAACTTCACCGACTTCATTCATTTTGTTTCTGAATACCCATTTAGTACCAATAAAATTTGTATCCTTAGGTCTAGGCACAAGTTCCCAAGTATATATAATATACTATCTAATCAACACATACTTTTATACATGTATATATACATACATCTATATACATGTGTGTGTGTGTGTGTGTGTGTGTGTGTGTGTGTGTGTGTGTGTGTGTGTGATCTTTCATGGCATGAGAAAAATACATTAATAACTATGTAAACCCTTTTCCTTCCATTAAGAATAGTTTAGGAATAAGAATAATTTCCTATTTCAAACTGCACATAGTAAAATGGAATAACAGTGACTACATTATATTTTTGTATACTCCATTTTCCAATATCTAAATGATGAATAAATGGAAAAATTATACTAAGGCGTTAGGGTTTAAGCCTTAACATGACCTGAAAAATGAAGGGAAACATCTGAAGGATATTTTCTAGCACCCTTCCTCCTAGTAACCCTTAGCTAAAGAAGAAAAATGCAAGTCGTGAGCAAGAAAAATGTTAAACATAGAGCCAATACCTCCTTCTTTTGCAACTAGAAGTAAATGAATAATAAATCGTTCAATGCACCAACCCCATATGTATTTCCCAACACTTTTTTTCTTCCATACGTTGCCCTAATACTGAGCATCTTGCCAAAATTCCAGGAGGAGTCACACCAATCATGCCTCCTTCCTTCACATGTTATTTTCTTGCTTATTCTTCCTTCTTCGTCTAGACTTCTCGCTCACGCCAAAAGCCTTTCATTATTCAGAGTTTCTACAATCTTTGTTTTTTTTAATATCGAACTTATTTCAAATGCCTAATAAAAAATATATCTTGCTCATCAATTAATGATAGTGTATATGAGCATGGCACTAAGAAAGTGGGGGTGAAAAAAATGTTTTAATATCTTGCCATGCTTATACACTAAGCTTAGCAAAAAGGAATTCGACCCTTGGTAAATATATTATATTTCTCTTCTTTTTTAATTTAACTATAGCATTTCCTTGGTGGCATGGGATCAGGTCTGCAAGCCAAAAAGCAAAGGTGGTCTGGGGCTTAGAAGGATTCACACTTTAAATGAAGCTCTCTTGTCAAAACAAATTTGGAGATGGTTTAACTCTGATTCTGAATGGTGCAAAATTTGGAGAAGTAAGTATTCTCTTATGTCCTCTTCTCTATCTTCTTTTCTTAAATCGGATCTCAGTATAAATGGATCTCATATCTGGAACCATGTTTCTAAATGTAAAGAGGTGATTGCTAAAGGTGTGACATGGAAACTTGGAAATGGTAGAAAAGTGAGATTCTGGGAGGATCCCTGGCTTTTTGACAAACCCCTAATGGATTTCTAGGAGTGGGCTTCCCATGCCCCCTCCTATATTGGCTCTTTTGGTACCTTAGTGGCAAATTACTGGGATGGGAACAACTGGCAGAACATTGATAGTATTCATCCCAGTCTCTCCAAGCTCAAAACCCAACTGTCTGCTATCTGGCTGAATAAGGAAGAGGATTCCCTGATCTGGAGATATAACCCCAAAGGTACCTTTACTGTATCTTCGATGTATTGTATCCTCTCCACCTCCCCTCCCATGAATCCTTTTTGGTCTAAAGCTTGGCTAAAAGGGCTAACTCCTAAAATCAATATGTTCTTCTGGACTATTCTCCATAATAAGATCCTTACTGTTGACAACCTTAAATGTAGAGGTTTTGCCCTTCCAAATAGGTGTGTGTTGTGCTTTCAAGAGGAAGAGTCAGTGGACCATCTTGCCCTCCACTGTTCTTTCTCAACCTCTGTTTGGGAAAGCTTCCTCAAAAGCTTTAGTCTTGCTTGGGTGTTTCCCTGTAACATCAGAGATTTATTCTCTTCCTGGCAAATTCATTGGACCAACTCTTTTCTGAGGTGTATGTGGCAGCTCTCTCTGCCTCACATTCTGTGGGGTCTTTGGAAGGAAAGAAACAACCGAATTTTCAAGGATGTGTCCTTAAATCAAGACATTGTTTTTCAGAAAATTCAAAGGGCTATTCAGGAAAATATGGGAACTATGGAGGTCTCTTGTTACTCAAACAACTCTTTGGAGTCAAATATCTTAAGAGCCTAGAATATGAAGATCACTGATGGTCATAATATCAGCCACAATAAAAGGCTTGAAGTTAAATGGCAAACCCCTCCCCATGGTTGGCTTAAAATCAATTTTGATGGAGCAGCCAAAGGAAATCCAGGTCCTTCAGGCTGTGGAGCTATTCTCAGAGACGACAGAGGCATTTGCAAAGGTATGGTTGTTGTCCCTATTGGCATTCAAACCAATCATAAGGCAAAAGCTATGGCAGCCCTTCAAGGCATTATTCTAGCCAAAAAATGGAACTGTACCCATCTCTGGATTGAAGGGGATTCCAATAATATCATTAAGTGTCTCAATGGGACCTCTCAGCCCTCTTGGTCGATCCACAATATAATTTTTTCTGCCATTAACATTATCAGAACCTTCAAAAAATGCCACATATCCCATATATATCGGGAGGCCAACTGTTCTACTGATTGGGCTGCAAACGTGGCGGTGAAGAATGATACAATTACCATGTGGACAGGTGAGAGCGGTCTTCCCGGAGATGTAAGACAAATCATAATAAATGAAAGATATCGAAGTACCCCAAAGAATCTTGATTGACAGGGCAATTATGATATGTACTAAAGTAAGCACTCCGAGTTACTTCGATAATGAGGGAATTACTCAGTATAACATCAAAGTTAGCAGAACGTGCATTATAACTTGTCAAATCATTAATGCTACGCACGCTTTCTGGGCTTTTGTTTTAGCTTCGAAAAGCTTTCTGTTTCACCAGCTCTGTAACCTGAACTTGACTATGAGAATCAACACCATGGGCGGAAATAGGAGAAGATATGAGCCAGGAAGTTGCAAGGAGTGGAAACAGAAAGAAGAGGTGTGGGAAATTTTGCAGAAGGGTGGTCTTTCGAGCTTCATTGAGAAACTCCATGGCTGTGATGGAAAGATAACCAGCTTCTTCTACAAAAATTGGAAGAAGGGCAAGCTTAAAATGGGCGACCAACTGGTGGAAATTGATGAAGAGTTAATAGCTAAAGCTACGGGACTCAAAAGGGAGGGCTGCAATTTCTACAGAGACAGGAAGGTCAGCAAGGAAGCCATTGAAAGGTACCCGATCACAAAGAAAGAGAAAAAACGACTGGTAAAGTTGAGAAAAACCTATTACCTGCCTAGGGCTTTTGCAAATCCCTGGCGGGAAATTCTCTTTGTTTTAATGAGGTATATAACTCTAGATGGCAGGTTTACGAAAGTATATGGATATCACTTTGTCCTCTTAAATCATTTTAGGCATAACGATAAGGTGAATTTCCCTTACTTCTTGCTCTGTTCTATGAATGCATCCCTAAAAGCATATAAAGAAAATCCTTGAGGTGACACTACAATGCACCAGGGACTTATGGTCCTCATCTATGATCATCTAAAGGCCAGTAAAATCAATCGAATGCAGCTCTCTATGGATTCGGAAGAAGAAATGTCTGATTCTGATTTCTCGAAGGAGGAGGATTCAGATAATGATTCCTTGACTGATAATGAGGAAAGCTCTGACGACTCAGAGTATGAGAGGAGAAAGAAGAGGAAATCAAGACCCTCTTCTTCTAAGAGCAAAAAACCCCAAAGCAAACCCTTGATTAGTATTTCTTCAGAAGAAGAGGACTCTGATTTCCCTGAGGAGAAGAAGAACCCTAAGGGAGTGCTGAAGGAAAAAAGTAAAAACCAAGCCCAACCCAAGAAGAAGCAAAAGAAAACAGAGAAGACTGGCAAAGATCCGGAGGACATAGGCAAGGAACCAGAAGAGGACAAGCAAACAAGAACCCTGGAAGTTGAACAAAGCCTGGAGATGGAGACTATGGAGGAGACCCTCAGGGCCGCTGACACTATTTCTACCCTCCATATTGCTAAAGATGAACAGATAACCCCTGGTAAAGTTACTCCTTCTCCTGGTCCTCACCCCGAGGCCTTGAAGGGTTTTATGAAAACCATTGAATGGCTTATTGATGGGAATAAGAATACTGTGGATGAATACAAAAAACTCTGCAACAGAGTCATGATCCTGGAGACCATTAACATTGGACAGGGGAACACTATGGCCGATTATATCGAAGATTTGAAGAACATAATTGCCAAAGCGGAAGACATCAGAGATGCCTTTAATCCCTGGTTTGAGAAAATTGAAAAGGAGATACAGGATAGAAAAACCCTGGAGGAAACTACCGAAAAAACGCTCTCGAATACAGTTGCCAAAGTGGACAAGATAGAGGAGTGCCTCGAGAACATTGCAGAGCAGAGTCTCAGCATTTTGAAAATCTCAGCCAACAACACCCATACCCTCATCAACAAGCTCGATGATGAAAAGGAAACCCAGGAAATTGACCTGGATGCAGAAGGAACCGGGGAAGCCCAAGGTCCCAGAACTCGCACCCATGGAAAGAGGAAGGAAAAGAAAGTGAATAAGGACCTGGAGGAGCTAAAAGCAATTGGGGTGACCTATGATGAGCTTGTGACTAAGGCAGAGGATCTGCTGAAGAAAATTACTATGTAGTGTCTCCTTGGGTTCTTTGCTGTTTTTTGTTGTTTAGCTGTTTTTTCTGTTCGCTGGTTTTTTGGACCAGTTGCTTTGTATGAGGACTCTATTTTCTCAGCTTTTTATTTAACTATGTTGTAATGGTTTCAGGTCCTTAAAACCTATTTTTCAATCAATCAGAACTATAGCATTTCCTTTATTTTTAAGGTTACTTAACCTTTAAAGAGTTTGTATAATATATTCTTATATTTACATATATGAACATATATGCCTTATGTATGCATTCTTATGGGAGCACGTATATTGTCAGTATACATACTCTCATATTCATGCTATGCATAAGATGTGTATATTGATATATATACATATATAAATATATCTACATGATAACACATAAGCCTCTGCGAAACTAAAATAATAATTAATTATAAATTCCTTAAAATAATAATAACGAGTTACCTCGAAACGCAATAAAAAAACCTAGGGTTGTGAACCCTAAATTCTCTGCACTTACCTGACGCGACAACCAACGAAGTTTGACAAGGTCAATCATAAGTCTACCTGGCTCAGGGTTTAGGTTTCAGTTGGCATTAGTTCTTTCTTCCATTTACCTCCCAACCCGATGATAATTTCCCTCCCTTCGTGGAGGATGACGATCTCCTGCATACACTTGGCCAATTTAATCAGTTAGATCAAAATCTTGTCCTATTCTAACATTTCATAGATCATTGACAAAAGTAAAACATCGTGTCATAATGTTAACTGTCTAGTCATCAATTTACCAATTAAGATTCATCAAATCATCATTATAAGCATAGTTGACATCATTAAAATAAGCATGAACATCTAAGCATATTCATTCAATTTAAACATGAAAAACTAGGGCATATTCATTCCATTTGAACATGAAAACTAGGGCACATTCATTCAAATTAAACATGAAAAACTAGGGTACGTTAAACATCTTGCAAGTATAGCATAAATGCACTAGGGAAACATATATCATGTCGTAAATACTGCATATTAACAACTAGGGCACAAGTGGGATGTAACATGCTGGCGTGTGAGTCGATATTTCACATACATGTTTTCCAAGCAAATTTTTCATGATTGTTGCTACCACCGTCTGCATGACCTGAATCTAATGATAGATGAATATTCAAATTACAATTTGAAACACTCCATTTCGTTACCATATGCAAAGAAATAGGAAACTCCCATCTCCCCTTCTAGAATTCATCATCATTGTACAATTTTCTTCGACTACAAAGGTTATTCATTGGTTTTCTTTTTGTATATAGCTAAAAATTGGCTATGAGCAATTAAATAAATATTTTATATTTATTTAAATAATTATTCGTCTATTAAATAGTTAATTTGAAAAGATTAATTTATTTAATTCATTTTCATATCTTTCTATTAATTAATATTTAATTCATTCATTCATTATCCTATTCTTCTGAATTAATTAAATATCTAATATTTAATTATCTTATTCCTCTAATTAATTAAATATCTAATATTTAATTATTCCTCTAACCAAGTTAATTAAATATCTAATATTTAATTATCTTCTCCAAGCAATTAAATATCCAATATTTAATAGTTATTCTCCTATCCTATAGTGTCAAATATTAAATAATTCTTAAATTATTTAATATCTCTTTTCCAATTCACCCTCCATCTCCACTTCATCTTCCCTTTGCCAACTCATCAAACATGTGGCTAAGGAAATTAATATTTATTAAATATTAATTCATCATTTATCTTCAACCTCCAAAATTAATGAAAATTGTGTAAGTACACACATTTCATAACCATTTCCTATATTCTCTCCAACACCCCCTACATCTTGGGAAGGGCTTGAGTCCACTTGTCCTCTCATGCCTAAATTTCCTCCAACCATCCCTAGATTCCCTCAGTCAGCAACCCAGTCAAGGTGAGATGAGTGACACTTGTCTTCTCCTTCCCCCTTTCTCTCAACCTTCACCTTTGCTCACAGCCATTCAAATCTGCAGATCTGATCATGACCGTTGATCTGAGCCACATCATCTTATCCTCTCAAAGTCTATAAAACCAAGAGCTTCAGTTGAGAGGAAGAGAGACTTCAAGAGACTTCAAGTGCATTTTGCAAGCTAATCATATGCATCCGTGAGTTTTTGAAGCAAATAGAAAATATCATTTTAGCAATATAATCATATAGTATTATCATTTTAGCACAATCATGTAGCTTTGCATATCATACTATCAGTTAACTACAAGTTATCAGTCCATTCTTCATATGCCATCTTGGAAGCCAATAGTGCATTGTCTGAGAGCACACCATCTGCAACCAGGAACAGTGGAGTTAGGACACAATGACACATAAGTCATGAAGGTAAAATAATGATTTATTTTAATATGTATTTCATGTAGTTTCATTGGTGGATTTTGGATTTCCTGTATGCATTTCCATTGTATTTTGTGAAACTAACTTATTACAGGTAACATTTTAAGGATGAAATTCAAGCTCGCACATTTTGGTGCCCACTGTGGGGCTGGACCTCACATATATCTTTAAAAATCTTGCAAAAATAAAATTAACATATTTGTAATGCAGATTCACGCATGTGTGAATTTTGACAACACTTTTGCATCTTAGGTTAGCGCTTTTGCATAATTGGTTAGCGCATATGTCATGTAGGTTAGTGCTTTTGTCTGAAAATTAGCGCTTTTGCATAATTGGTTAGCGCATATGTCATGTAGATTAGCGCTTTTGTCTGAAAATCTGAGCATTTGCATCACAGGTTAGCGCATATGTCATGTAGGTTAGCGCTTTTGTTTGAAAATCTGCACATTTGCATCACAGGGTAGCGCATTTACATTGCAGGTTAGCGCTTCCGAACATAGGTTAGCGCTTTTGTAATGCAGGTTAGCACATTTGATAGATGGGTTAGCGCATTTGACAATTGTTTTAGCGCATATGTTCTCTAAGATAGCGCATTTGAAACAGAGTGCAAAATTTTTAATCAAAACTTGAAATTAGGCTTGTGCAAGGGTAATATATATGGAATATAACATTTAAGTATAAGTGACATTTCCTCTTCTTATTTCTCTTTCTTATACTTTAAGTTATATTCCATATATATTGTCAAGATGTTTGAGAGGGGTTTCAGACCTCTAGGAGTTATAATGCAAAATCTAGTTTTTGGAAGATCTTCCAAATTTCAGACTTTATCAAATTTTAGGGCATTTCAGGACCAGGAGTGAAAAATTTATAACCACAATTTGAAATTAGGCTTGTAGAAGCCCACCTAAGATTTTGGATTTTCACTAACTTCATTTTTTATTGCAGGTTTCTAACAATTTCTTGCAAATTTGGAGTTAAGTTAGGATTTAGTGATTTCTTTTCTATCTTTTTCAAAGTTGGTTAAAAAGAACTCATATTTCCTTTTGGGTAAAAAGAACTTCATTTTTCAATTTGGTGTTCTAAAAAGTACCTCACTTATTTTTGGGCTCTAAAAATAATCACATTTGCAAGGTAAAAAGAACAACAAATCAAACATTTACTTTCTTGCAAAGTTAGGATTCACACCTCAAATTTTGGGCTCTAAAAAGGACAACAATCTTTTATTTTCTTGTAAAGGTAAAAAGCACAATCAATCTTATATTTTGCAAGTTAAAAAGAATAATCAACTTGTCCATTCTTACGAAGCAAGTTACTTTTTGCAGCAATTTTCATTTTGTTGACCAGGATTTCCAATTCCTAGTTTGTAAAATCATTTGCTATTAAGGGCTAAAATGAACACCATGCTTGTTAGAGCAACATTTCCAAGTAGAGGATAGATCACATTGCTATGGAAAGTTAAAAATAATGCTTGTATTCTGTGTCTCAAAAGTGGTAGGTATATGCTCTCCCCTTAATTGGGTGATCAAAAAGTCAAACCCACTCTTTTACGCTTTCTTTACTTTCAAGCAATTAATCCTTTTGAGGGCCTGCCTTCCCGAGCTGCCTTGAGGGGGCCAGTGAGAGGGGAACGACCTAAAGTGGAAACGGGCTAACACCGAGTCCTTCCAATCCACTATAAATAAATCGTGTTTGTGATGAAAGTTCAAACAACATGTGCTGATAAGTTCATATCGACACTATGTTTCCCCATAAACCCTATGGAACGTAACCTCTATAGGCTGGGAACCTTTTGTATTTACAGAGCTGAAAGTGTCGCATGTATGGCCACATGACCAGAAGCCTTTACTAAAAACCACTTGTACTAGTTGTCAAAAACCTTCTAGTTGTTGGCGCAGGAGGTCGGACCTCTGAAGCGGCTCACATACATACAGTTCCTAGTAGAGATATAAAGTTTGCCATGGGGAGTTTTCATAGAAACTGGTGCTTGGCTGCCCCGAAAAAGTGAGTGTCGAGGGTGGAGCCAATGGGGTCAAGCATCTAAATATCCACTTTGAATAGCGTAGCCTCGGGGAAAACCCCATGTGAGATTCAACAACTATTGTCTCAGCTTGCCATAAGATTTGTACTTGCTTGTGCATTTTATTTATTAAACATTGTGTCTTCTATGTTTGTAACATGTTCCAAATGGTCAAAAATTGAAGAAGATTATCATCTACAAGTGAGAAAAAATCCCAACAAATTGCTGAAAAAAATTAATCAAAAGGGTAATACAAAGGTTTTCCAACATTTGAAACACCAAATCAAACCAAGTGATCAAGAGTATATCATCCAACTATCTCAACGACAAAAATACCTAGATAGGTATTCAACTTAGTCAGGTCAAGTTTCCATATCAAGAGACTTTATCCATATCATTTGACATACTTTATCATAGGGGCCTATCGAACAAACCCTCTATTCGACTTAGTGAGCTTGAGTATCTGAAATGAAGTATCCATCAAGTCAACAACATCAACCTATCTAAACTGAAACTTCAATCACTCATGTGACCATCCCTCATCGCTTGAAAAAGAAGAAGCTTATTCAAAGAAAATGAGTACTAGCCTAAATCGGGATCAAGATATCATGGCTCTCCAATCTAATCTCATTTTTTATCAAGATCCTACCAATCAAGAATCTTATGATGATCCCCTAAAATTCTAGAATTCCATCCCTGATGATCCCCTTTTATCTCAAGAGCAGAGTCACATTCAACATCCACCTCCTAAGAAAGAGCATGGTATCCCTTCCATCTTCTTCGCTAATATAATTCAAAATCAAGTGAAAAACACAAACTCAAATGATCCTACTCCAAGTCAAGATCAAGATCAAGAAAACTCTTCATCCTCCAAATCCATTTTAGGTCCTTTCATTCCAAATTCAAACTCTTCATCCTCCAAATCCATTTTAGGTCCTTTCGTTCCAAATTCAAACTCTTCATCCTCCAAATCCATTTTAGGTCCTTTCATTCCAAAGTCAAACTCTTCATCCCTTCCATCCATCTTGGGTCCTTACTTCCCTCCATCCACCATTCCATCACCTCAAATGATCCATAAGAGAGATAAAAAAAGGCACACATCTTTGAACTTCTTTCAAACAACTATCTAAACATCTTTTCAAAACTATTCTTCCATCATCTATTTTGGGTTCTTATGTCCCAAAATTCAATCATCCTCCATATCTTCATCACTTCTCAAGTTCTGTACCAACACTCATCTTGAATAAATTTCCATCCATCCTCACACAAATCTTCAAACATTCTATCTATTATCAAACACATATTTTCTATCCTTCCATCCCTTTCATTCAATCCTTTGCATAAATTCATCATTTGTGAAATAGACATTTGTGTCATTTTGTCACATGCTTGTCCATGCCCGAATCTTATGTTCAATCATTTTCCTAGATATCTATTCATGATACACTTCAGAATCCGAGGTTATTCCTCTTCAACATTATCTTTTGGTTGGGATATACACTCAATCCAGAAAAGAACCACTTATCGTATCTTGGTACCGACACCTTTTGATTACTATATCTCATATACTTAATCAATTTCTCTAAATCATTGTGATTTCTTAGTCGAAGACATGGCTACTGAAAAATATAAAATCTTACTTCAACGCCACTGTAATTATCAAACCCATGTAAGTTTCATTACTTACAAGCCAATGCAATCAAAATAAGAAAAGAAAAAGACAATATCAAAAGATCCAAAGCATGATCAGGAAAAGAAATATCTAGAAAAGAAAAGAAAAAATGAAATATCAAAAGCTTGGCTATGGGAATATGCGAGTAACTCCATCGGGGTTATGGACGCCTGGCTGGCAATGGAGCAATATTTGTGATATTACAACGATAACCTCATTGGAGCTATGGATTCTTTCTAACAGCAAGGCTCTATCTAGGATGTTTTTGAAGTCAGGATAACTCATGTAGCTAGCCACGTTGGATTCTAAAGATTACAATGATCATATGAGCTAGAATGAACCCAATTGCACACACATGGGTAATCAAAGACTAAGTACCATGATCCAATTTGGGATTCTTCTTCCCTTTTGAGTCTACTTCCTAGTTTCTAGATATGTTTGGTTGAATTTATCAGAGGTTCTAAGTGTGAGTTGGGTCTCTATCTTTGAAAAGTTCAGGAACATTTATTCAGGTGATGCTAAATACTGTGACAATCTTACATATCACCTCTTTACAAATGGAGGCCTTCATACTTGGGGTCAAAGTTTCATCCACTCTATTCTTCATACCACATCTCCCATTATCCTTCCTCCAGTGTCCATTACCCTATCTAAGTTCATCCAGTGCTATCTATGATCTTGCTTCATGCTAATCTATACCATCTATCCTAACTATTCATTTCTTCCATCATCTTTCACTATCTATGATCTTATTTCTCCTATCCATATCCCCTTTTCCATCCTTGATCTTGATCAAAACTAAGGACAAAAACATGATTTCAAAAAAATATCTTGATGTGTCTCCTCATAAGCTACCTCGATCTTTCACCCATTCATCTTCAGCTCAACAATTCATCTATTCCATGTCTTGCTATACATTGGGGAAACCAAATACATCTTTCTTCTAATCCAAAAAGCTCCAAAAAAAAAAAACAAAGGTCCAAAAACTTTTAAAAAAAGAACAAAATGGAAAATCAAAGCATGAGTGCATGGCCCATCCATCAAATCAACAATATGAAAACTATCAAATATATCCAATCAAACTGAATCAATCATCAATTATCAAATCTATCAAATCAAATTGAAGCAATTTAAGCTATCAAATCATTTTAAAACTATCAATCATGGTTTTTTATCAATCACTGAGTTTACTCAAAACTCTACTCAGCTCTTACATCAGAAACTAAATTGGTTTCTTAGAGCTACTGAAGCTAATCAAAGCTATCTATCCAATCTATCCAATCCATCAAACAATCTATCAAGCTAATCAAGCAATCTATCAAATCAAGCTAATCAGAGCTACTCAAGCTAATCAAAGCAATCAAATCTATCAAAACAAGCTAATCAAGCAATCTATCAAGCAATTAAGCTAATCAAGCAAGCTAATCAACCAATCAAGCTAATCAAGCAATCTATCGAGCAATCAAGCCAATCATACAATCAATCAATCAAATCAATCTATCCAACAACATCAATCGATCGATTAATCAAATCAATCAATCAAGTCCTTATTTCATCATACATGTGCATCAAACACATTAAATCCAATCATCAAAGTGATTTTTAGCTTCTGCACTTATCAAATACTACAATCAAACTGATAACATGTCTAGTTAATCAATCCATCTATCAATATCAACATGTCTTATACAAGGATATGTACACTCAAAACCAGACAGATCGGTCTTACACGAGGTACTCACTCTTTGAAACTAGACATTCTTATCAATCATCGAACAAATCAAAACAATGACATAGATCAATATGACTGCTGGATTTTGTTTTGGGTAGTCTTATCTTTATCAATTGATGGCAGAACATGTTTCATCTCTCAAAAAATTTAAAAAGCATAAAACAGTGAAAATCAGAAAAATAAAAAACAAATCAAAATGTGCAAACTTGGTAAACAGGCACTATCTAAAAAGTGAGTTCCTCCATCTATGAGATCGCTTTGTGCACCTATCCGCTCCATCCTCTCGCATCTATTGCTTCCATCATATCTTAGCTTATCCATTCCATCTTTCACATCCATTGCTCTGAATCATTTAGCAAGAAATATGCAGCTTACCAACAGTTATAAATCTTTGACACACTTGTCGTAGTCACTGTCTTAGATTTTATCAAAATCAACCAATCTGCATTTGTATCCTGCCATGGTTTGGATCTTGATCAATTCATACATCCATAATAAATTTTTGTTTCCACTGGAGGCAAGATCCTAGTGCCTTTTGCTAAGGTGATCTTTTGAATCTTTGAAAATCCCAAAACATTCAAAAAACTTAGAAAAACCAAAAACATATAGGGTTTTGAAACAGATAACAAGCAACAAAGCAACAAATCAATCAAGGCATCTCATCAACAACTGAATCGTCAAACTTAGAAAATAAAGAATCAACTAGCAAGTAATAAAGGATTATCAAAGATCATTCATCAAAATGACTATATCAATTAATGACCATAAGAACATGTGAATGACATACAAGATTCAATGTTTTTATCTTGATTTTATTGCTAATCATGTATTCTATGCAACTCAAGGATGTCCTTGACTAGAGAAGCTATGATGAGGCATGATTATTTTCTTTGATTGTTGTTTGTGGTTTATCTCTTACTACGGTATGAACTTGTCTCAAGATATGATTGGCAAAAGATCAAGGAGGACGTTCCAAGTCATGCATGAAATGAGATACTCCTTGTCTGTTCTGCAAGCAATACTCAGGTCAACTTGATCCATTATATCAAGTTGCTTGTATTAACTTGCTATATCAAAATCCATGTAAGCAATAATCAGGTCATCTTGAATCATTATGTCAAGTTGCTTGTATTTTCTTACAACATTTTTAAGCTCAAGGATGAAATTAAGCACTGTTACCCGATAGCATATGAAGAATGGCAGTACAATTTTTAGTTAGATCATTTCATTAGCTCATTATTCGTTTGCATTATAAGCATTCATTTGTCAGTTGCATTATAAGCATATCATTTCATTAGCAGGTCAACGGTCATAAATAAAGATTGAGTATACTTGGACAAACAAAAACAATTTGCATTTAATCACTATAGGTGCATTCATTTTTTTTTTAGAATCATTTTAATCATTATCCATCTCATTTAGTTGTATATAAATCATTGCATTTGCATTTAGCTTGCATTTTATTCTTGAATGGGATCCTACAAGCTCATCTTATCCAAGGCTAAATCCATCACAAGAATCATCGAAGCATCATCATAAGTGTATACACAATTAAACTAATGACTCATCTCTCTCATGATATTGTCAACCCAGTGCCAATCTTATATCACCCCCTCAACCGAATCACCATCAGCAAATCTACTGATCCTGCAACCTGATATCAACAAACTGTCAGTTCTTTATCCAATCAATCTTAATCCATTCTATCAATTGATCACATCTAATCTATCATATCATGCCTTATACAGGATGTATCCTTCCTGAAACCAGACATTCTGATCACGTCTTACATAGGATATATCTTTCCTGAAACCAGACGCTCTTGATCATCTTTGTCTTATACAAGAGGTGTCATTCCTAAAACCAGACTATATCTAGATCTTATTGATCTCATCTTATCAATAGAAATCTGAACCATTGTGATCAAAGAACTCTCACTTTCATCAATCAAAGTTGCATAATCAAACCTTTTCTAATCGGGACATCAATCTCGTAATCATCCAACCACTTCACCAATCAATTATCTCAATTGATCTCCCGAGGGGGCACCATCGTATCGCAATTTATCAACCAAGGTCTGGGGCATCCTATCAAACCAATATCATCATCAAATGAAATTATTCTTTGAATCAACGCGTCATCACACCTCGCTTCAAAGAGGGGCAAAATGTATACACCTAAAAATTGGCTATGAGCAATTAAATAAATATTTTATATTTATTTAAATAATTATTTGTCTATTAAATAGGTAATTTGAAAAGATTAATTTATTTAATTCATTTTCATATCTTTCTATTAATTAATATTTTATTAATTAATTCATTATCCTATTCTTCCAAATTAATTAAATATCTAATATTTAATTATTCCTCTAACCAAGTTAATTAAATATCTAATATTTAATTATCTTCTCCAAGCAATTAAATATCCAATATTTAATAGTTATTCTCCTATCCTATAGTGTCAAATATTAAATAATTCTTAAATTATTTAATATCTCTTTTCCAATTCACCCTCCATCTCCACTTCATCTTCCCTTTGCCAACTCATCAAACATGTGGCTAAGGGAATTAATAGTTATTCATCATTTACTTTCAACCTCCAAAATTAATGAAAATTGTGTAAGTACACACATTTCATGACCATTTCCTATATTTGTACACACATTTCATAACCATTTCCTATATTCTCTCCAACACCCCCTACATCTTGGGAAGGGCTTGAGTCCACTTATCCTCTCATGCCTAAATTTCCTCCAACCATCCCTAGATTCCCTCAATCAGCAACCCAGTCAAGGTGAGATGAGTGACACTTGTCTTCTCCTTCCCCCTTTCTCTCAACCTTCACCTTTGCTCACAGCCATTCAAATCTGCAGATCTGATCATGACCGTTGATCTGAGCCACATCATCTTATCCTCTCAAAGTCTATAAAACCAAGAGCTTCATTTAAGAGGAAGAGAGACTTCAAGAGACTTCAAGTGCATTTTGCAAGCTAATCATATGCATCTGTGAGTTTTTTAAGCAAATAGCAAATATCATTTTAGCAATATAATCATATAGTATTATCATTTTAGCACAATCATGTAGCTTTGCATACCATACTATCAGTTAACTACAAGTTATCAGTCCATTCTTCATATGACATCTTGGAAGCCAACAGTGAATTGTCTGAGAGCACACCATCTGCAGCCAGGAATAGTGGAGTTAGGACACAATGAGACATAAGTCATGAAGGTAAAATAATATTTTATTTTAATATGTATTTCATGTAGTTTCATTGGTGGATTTTGGATTTCTTGTATGCATTTTCATTGTATTTTGTGAAACTAACTTATTACAGGTAACATTCTGAGGATGAAATTCAAGTTCACACACAAATAGCAAATATCATTTTAGCAATATAATCATATAGTATTATCATTTTAGCATAATCATGTAGTTTTGCATATCATACTATCAGTTAACTACAAGTTATCAGTTCATTCTTCATATGCCATCTTGGAAGCCAACAGTGCATTGTCTGAGAGCACACCATCTACAACCAGAAACAGTGGAGTTAGGACACAATGAGACATAAGTCATGAAGGTAAAAAAATGATTTATTTTAATATGTATTTCATGTAGTTTCATTGGTGGATTTTGGATTTCCTGTATGCATTTCCATTGTATTTTGTGAAATTAACTTATTACAAGTAACATTCTAAGGATGAAATTCAAGCTCACACACTTTCAATCATACTTTAATGGATGTTGATTCCCTGATCAAAAACAGCCATTTTCTGCCTCTCTTGAAATCATCACATTACAGAAGATGACATCTCTTTGAAGCATTTTGTCAAACAGTAAGCATGCTTTCTCTATGCTTCCATCCTTCACATCCATGTCTATGATTTCATACTTCACAATCATATCTATTAGAGCTTTTCCAACAATGATATATGTCACCTTCATTTGTGCAGATCGAGCAATCAACACATTCAATGAATTGGTGCTTTCTTGAGGCCCTTAATCAAACGATTTTGATGCTTTGTCTCTACTTCCCTACTTGGAAACATATTTGATACGCATTGGCAAATGTCCATTCATTGTTTTCACATGGTAGAAACTTGACAATACAGTGGCCAATTTCATTAGCTTGAATGTTTTTAATGCCTTCTCAACAAATCGATCTTGTGTAGATCGTGCCATCATTGCATATGTGATCAGAAATAAGTCAGAGTATTAAATATTTTAATCTTTAATTAATTTTTGTTCTCATATAAATGTAATAACCTTTCAATACTGGATTGTCTTTTTGACTTCCGATGAGGACATAAATGTAGTGGTTGTTCAACTTCTTTGAAAGCTTATAAATAAGCCCAATTCGAATCCAATTGCAGGGAGTTATAGAGTTATAGAGTTACAAAGTTACAGGCATACAACTCTTAGGACGAGTTTGCAAAGCTATGACATGCATCTCATATGTCGAGTTAGCCAATTTGTATCAACTCTCATAAAGTCCATAGACATACGCTCCTTCACAAGATTGCCTAACTTGTACGGGCTTGGGCATACAACTCTTTTTCACAAAGTTTGCCCAAATTGGATGGATTTCGGGCATACAACTCTCTTTCACAGAGTTTGTCCAAATTGGATAGATTCAAGGGCATACAACTCTCTTTCACAGAGTTTGCCAAAAATTGTATGGTTCTTACATATTTCAATGAAATGAAATTTTTATATGATTTATTATGTGTTTACAATACCACCAATTCTGTTTTGGGTATTGTCCTCTGAAATGACAAAATAATTCAGATCAATATAAGACCATATTTCTTTGTGGCATAGAATTTTACATGCGTTTGATGCCTCCGATCCATATTTTATGAGATATTTTGTTGAGGCATTTTGTCAAACCGATATATAGCTGTGTCTTGTGATTTTAGTGCGACTACCAAGAAAACACATTTGCATAACCACCATAGATCTATAATGCATACCTCAAACATAGTCATCATGGGCATGAAGGTCATCGACTGATATTATTCACGCGATTAAAATTTGCCCAAACCTCATGCACTTGCTACATCCCTGCAATCATATCGATGGCGTTTATATTTCCTGGAAGGGTTATTGTATATGATTCCACATTTGGCAAGCATGTTCATTGTAACATCTTTCAACTACAACATCTGCACATTACTTTTATTTAGGGTTCTCAAAGCTTTCTTATGAAATCCAATTTCTGCATATCCTGCAAGGATCACTTTCCATGGGGTAACATATTTCTTTGGCATTTTGACAAACGGTACCTATGCATCCTTGGTGATTCAAAATCACGTATACATGTCCACCATGGCACTTTGTAGAAATAACATTTGATACAAATCTTCTATCCTTAATGCTTCAATGATGCCAATGCTCTATTCGGAGGCTCTCCAAATTGCACTTGCTGGAAGCTTTTGAAGTCTTTTCACCAAACTCATTTTGTGCATAGTTTGCAATCAAGACATTCCATGACTTAATATCTCTTTGAGGAATGGTGTCAATCAGTTCGCATGCTTCTTTTATCCTCATTTTCCATACGTTTCCACCAGAGAAATTGCAGACCTTATGTCTGATAGAAAACCTTTATCATTATGCTTCAATGCATGTTATACCTTGTTTCAAAACTCTCGTTTTGTGCAGACAAGGGGGGCATTAGAAGAGATTATGGAGTTTAAATTTACACCTGCCAATTGTATTTGCTGGAAAATTTCTAAAGTTTGTTCAACAAATCTATTTCATGCAAATCCTGCAATCATTGCATAGCATGAGATGGCGTCTCTTTTTGCATACTGTCAAACATTAGGCGTGCTTTGTCTATGGTTTCCCACTCTCCCGCACATTAATATGAGGACAATTGTAGGGAACAATTAGTTTCACTTGATAATTCTCCGGCTCATAAATATTAATCTCTGAAGTAGGCCATTTTGGCAAATTTACAAAGTACATACAACAAACTCTTCCCAAACTCAAAATTTGCTACTTTGAAAACCTATCAAATGTGATTGTGGGAGGCTAAAAGTGAACATGTGAATTTAATGATAGCATATGAACATAATGCCCAAGTGGTTTGACAAGACAATCACGAGTTTGCAAGATACACACCTTCAAGTGAGCTAATCAAGTAAGTTTTGCATGGGTATTTTCTAAGTGTAAATAGCAGATTGCAAATCATGGGCCCTTCAAATTTGTGAATTTGAAGGTAATGGATGCATACCCCTTGTAGGCATAGCAAGAATCCAGATATCTAGGATAAGGAGAGAAACTTAACAAAAACAATGGGGGGGACCACAACTAGGAACACCATATGTTAATGTGCATGGAAAAGAAATAATTTGGAAATTGTCCATGCACGATGGAAAAGATATAATTCGGAAATTGTCCATGCACGTGCAATCCCTTCATGAACTAATAAGGTTTTGAAAAATCAAACCATATTTGGTGGCCCAAGGCCACCAAAAAAGAGAGGTGTGTGCTTGTCTTTGTCATATACCTTATTCTCATCACATTTCAGCCAACCACATCTAAAAACATCATTCAAATATGCCTAATAAAAAACATTGTGACTCATAGCCCTCCACACAATACCAATCATACTCTCATTATCATTGCTTACAACATATTGCAATTTTAAATCAGGCCTATACTGATAAATTTTACAATCATATGAGAAGAAGAAATCATAACCAAAATCATACCCACACTCCAAGTGACACCTTATTTGATCAGAGTTGTGCCTCAAAAGGTGGCTCTCTGACTACACTCAAAAACAAGACAAATTAGATTGGATTTAATATCCACTACTAGTAGAAGATTCAACATCAGAAAAAATATCAATATTTTTTACACCATATATAGCTTGCTCACACATTTTTGAAACTCCACCAATAACATCAACATCCCATGGTTCAAAAGGAGTATACTTCTTTGATTTAAAGATACAATTTGATTTACCATTCAAGTACATATCCATATCTACACAAAAAATTTCAACATGAGTTTTATCTGGACCAAAGAATGTGCCCTCATACAAATTTGCATTTTATACCTCTTGATTTGGAACACTGTTGCATTACACTTCACAACCATCAATTCTCTTATCCAAATGAAAATCTAAAATCATATCAGCATACATATTTTCAGCTTCATCAGAAATATCATTACCACATTTAGATAGATTTTCATTTTTATGTCACAATTACCCTACAAGATAATTGATCCTCAAGGTGAGAGATAATTAGAGGCATAGTTGTCACAACAAAAAGTACCATCACTATCAACACAAAATTTTGTTGGGCATGGGATTCTAAATCTATTCTCATATGCATATCTCTGATATTCAATAATTAACAAGTTTGAAAATTGTTCACTATTAAGTGAACATGCCTCTTCATTCACATCCTTGCTAGTGTATTTTCTACTTCCATCAACTTCAACATCACAACAAGACTTACAATCATATGACAAATTAGGCACGTTATTTTCATCAGCATGAGTATATTTATCAAAAACTAATGCAGTATCCCTTTTATCATCTGAAAATGACCTTTCCTCACCATACAAAGGGTTTGAAAATATATTAAAGCCAAATTGAGACACAATTTGACAATATGTCATTTGATTTTCTTCTATCTTTTTTTTCATACATGGGGTTTGAACAAATCTTAAACTCATTTTCTGATATACATACCTCATTTTCACCAATTGTGTCATCATAACATCTAGGTATGAATAAATCTACTATTTGTTCACTTGCCCCTTCACTTACTTCATTGTTGATGCAATCAGTATTTTCATCTAAAGGTTGAGGATACTCCTTAAATAGTCCATTATCAATGGTGTCCTCATCATTGCAGCCATCTTCCGTGGGAGTGACCTTCCATCATTTCATCTTCATTCCAATCTGAAACACTACAACTACAACCTTTATTAGCACATGTTTTTTCTATAGGTTGTAATATATTATTTTTCCTCTCACATCCATCAATGATATTACCATTTTTATCATTATGGGATTTAGCATTGCCGACATGTTCATACTTTATCCTTTCTATAACCAATTCACATACCTGATCAAGAGTAGTCGGCTTTAAAGACTGAGGCCAATAGATTGAATTAGGCGCATACATTCTCATGAACTCCACACACACAGATTCATCAGGCCTAACATTAAAAGGTATTTGCATATAAATATCCAAGTTCTTTTAAACAAAGCAAAAATAGATTCACCTTCATGCCACATTATGCTAAAGAATGCATCCAAATGAGATACATAATGTTTTGATTTCATGATTTAATCTTGATTCCTTTCTTGGCTTTGCTAATGACTACCATTTCTTTTATCAAACTAATGCATAAAAGCACATACAAGTTCATCCCAGGAGGTTATGCAATGCATGGGCAAGCTGGAAAACCAATCCTTTGCAACATTCTCTAATGATCTCACAAAGAGCTTCATGACATCATCCTCTTCATGAACATGACAATCAACCATTAAATCAATGAATTGTTGTAGATGAATACGTGTTGTTTCTGATTAACTTCCATTAAATCTAGGAAAACAATTCTTAACGTTCAAAGGGACTTGATGAGGATAACCAAGAATTCTTTTGAAATTAAGGGGTTTGTATACCTCATGACAAACTATCCCCCTCTAAAAACACAATTGTTGTTGTGATGCTTCTTCCATGATGCCATAACTTGTAGAGGGCAAAAAGGAACTATGATACATACCTTCTTTGAGAATTGGCAGCAGCTTCTACTTTTTCTTATTGACTAAAAATGTCACAATCTGAGACTACTTTCATCTTTATCAAGTTCTTTTTTGATAGAGTCACCACCTCTTCAAATAGGACAAAATTATTTTCTTCTTCTTCTGAGTCTCTTCCACTAGTGGAGTCACTTCTTCAATCCTTCACTACTACTACAACAAGTCTTCTCTAAGTCTAAAATTTATTCAATATCTAGACTAGGCGTCCAGATTCAAAAGAACATTGGCTCTTTCCCAAAGATGGCTCACTTATCTCCTCAATAGAGTCACCAATCTATTGGTTCCCAAATCAAAAGATTGCAAAACCCTAAGAGTATGCCAAATTCTATAATCAAGCTTCACAAGTGATTTGGCCAACGAACAAGAATCGACCCAAAGTTAGATATATTCTACTCTTTAGGCTCTGCTATGCCTTGGCGGGTATACTTTTAACATCATCATTAACAATTCTCCAACAATAAACAATGATTATCAATAGATGAAATTCTCATATAAGTTTAGAGGTTTATCTATTTGAAATCTTGACAAGAATATCCTCTATATCATCTATTTCACACTACTTCTAATATAACATCTACTCCTACAACCGAAAATAACAAATATTCAAATTTGAAAGATTTGATTTGGTTATGGGATAGAGTTATGACAAGTGATTTACCATGGGCTACGGAGTCAAATCAATAACTATTCTTCCAATGGTTGCAACTCAAACAGTTAGGCACTTAATTGTTCATGGCTTGCATGAACACTCAATTAATTTTATCACAAAACCATTATTTTTAATCCATCTTGAATCACTCACACGATTGTAATTCATTTAAAATAATTTAATCTCTACTTGAGAGAGCCTTTTAAACAAACTACACAAAAAACACAAAGATGCTTCGACAAATTGAATATATATACTTGATATATCAATCCATATGATGAGAGAAAAACAAAATAGAGACAATAACATGATACTCTTTTCATTAATTTCCACAAGAAGCTAAGACCATTTTCAGAACACAACACTTCTACACATTCTCTTTGTAGTTTCAAGATTTTACACAGCAAATGATTTTGCCCCAAACCTCCTAACCTCTCACCCATAGTCCTAATTTCCCTTTTATAAAATAAGGGAGCCTTTCAAATTGTTTACAATCCAGTTTTGGACAAAAATTGTCTTCTTATGCAAAAAACTAATCAACTGACCACAGAAACTAAAAGACATAAAAAAGACTAATCGTTTTATTATTATAACTTTTGGTCTTCTTTGTTATTATATTCTCAAATAATGCCTTAGTTGATATCTCCCATTACAAAAAAAAATTAGATTTCAAATGAAATCCATACAAATTTGATTCATATCAACATAGATCACAAGTTGTACATTTTGTTAAAACAGTCAACATGCCTTTGTCTGTTTCCATATTTTATGTCTTCGAGTGCATTTTCCATCATAATAACTGAAAAAGAAAAACTCCTCTCTAGATCAAGAAATACCCTACTATCTTCATCCTTTTTCTATTTCGAAGCCCACACATTTGCCCAATTCACACATAATCTGTAAACACCAAAAACCACCAAGCCACAACCGATCTAACTAGCAATACAAACAAAGGCCACAATGTTAAAAAAAGTGTTCCAAAATACTTTATTAATTTGAAATATTTGAAAATTTTGCTATTGTGTCATTTGGCTCCCTACTTTAAGCCAGGATGTCCTCTACATGTTGTATGGAGGAAAGAAACCTTCTCCTTGAGTCCCTCTCCTAGTGTATGTAATGGAAATGTTGAGCTTATGGGCTATCTTTCTACACTTGTTACTAAATGGGTTGATACTAATCTCAAATTCTATTGTTACTAACATTGAAAAAATAGCTATTCTATTGGAAAATAAATAATAAAAGATAAATGATAGAAAACAAATGACTAAAAGTAAATAACATAAAACAAATCTAGACTCAAAAATCCTAAACCTTAGCACCATTTGTGGAAACGATGCCAAAAATGACTAGTCTCCACTATATACATAAGGTTGGAGCAGTATGTCATGCACTTAGCCTAGTGAGAGTGCCTGATGAGGTAACCTAATGTCCTAAGAAGATGCTCATTTAATTATCGACGAGGGACGTATCTTCTTGGATGATGTTGGCACTATATGTGTAGCAAAGGGTTTATTGAGCTTTTTATCATTGCATGAAGGAAATACTAAGGAAAGTGTAACAATGTTGGAAATGGAAATCATATCATACAACAGTTGTTGCGGGTTACATGAAATTTGACTCAACAATGGCTATGGGTAACATTGTATTAACTCAATTGTAACCAAGACTCTCACTAAATGATTGTATTAACAAAAATCATAAACTAACCAGCAATAATTAATAGAATATTAACAATCTATCTAATTCATACAAAAATCAAACTAATCTAACAAAAAGAAAGAAAGGGAGATTTACACTACCTCAAGTGGCCCTTGCTTGAGGATTGAAATCTTTAGAAAACAACAATATGCTAACTTAGAGTATAATAATAATTTCTTATTCATATTCATGCATTCATAGTAACAACAACAATACTCATAGATATTTAGAGAATCTAGTCTACATCATTCATAAATGATTAGCTATTAACTAATTTGAAAAAACTATATGTTGGAGAGGAAGAAGTAACTCAAATAGAACTCTCCTTTTAAAATAGTTTGAGAGAGTGGAGAATTTACTTATTCAAACTAATCCTAAAACATGTGTCACTCCTCCCTACTACTGAGGGTGACTTATTCAACAAGGAAACTATAACAACAATTATATTTAACAAGATTTCTAGTCTAGAATGGACTCATTTATTCAATAGTAACATAAAACAAAGAACATTGTACAAGTACATTGAAATGAATTTATGAGGCACAACCTCATCGTTATCCCTAAGGATACAATTTCTCTCCATGTTTATTGGGTACATAGAGTCAATAGAGGCTCAACACGACCACACTTCTCTTTGCAATCCTTTGACTACTTCCACATGAACCTTCAAGATAAATCTTTCTTTGGTTGCGGGTGAACAATGATCTCTTGAGTTGTGGGATAGCTATAGTTTCTTCAAGTTGCATGTTAATCCCTTAAAACAAGCACTCACCAATATAAATCATCATCTATAACATATTGACAATATATCAATTATAAAAACACGTACCATAAGCTAGATGATAGTATGTTTCAGGATAGTTAAACGTATAATAAGTCTAATAGAAGTAGTGGAAATAAGTAAAATGATGCCAATTATGGGAGTCATTAGCCATTATGCCCAACCAAAACACGACTGGTCCTCCACAACCAAGAGCACCGCAATTGTTTTCTCAACTTGCACCCAATCTTAAAAACAATCCTAATCAATAGGTTTATTCTAATGAGGCTACATAGTATTTAACCTATGTGATTGAAATTAGTGATGCTCACCTCCACTCTGGAAATACTCTTGTTGATCTTGCATCTCCACAAATCACCAAATTCTCTGATGATGAACTGGTTGTAGACATCTCTAATAATGTGTAACCTAAACAAGCCTAACCACGTGTTGAAATCACTAATAGGGAACCCCCCTTTCCAGAGAGGCTAGCTACCCAAAAATACCATCCTAAGCTTGAGGTTGACCTTATAGGGTAGTTGAATAATGTTTGCGTAAAGGTTCCCCTCATCCAAGATATTAAATATGTACCAATGTATACCAAAGCCATCATCGAGTCGTGTCTTGAACATCCAAGGAAAAAGAAGAAATACCCTTAGACCATCCATGGCATAAGACAAATGGCTGAATTCATGTTGGGAACCTTGGTAGCCTTATTGTAGATATGGATATCATTGGCACCATTATCAAAAATACTCTAATTGATCTTAGTGCAAGCATAAATGTCATGACTAGGGAAACAATGAACACTTTGCAAATACTAAACATAAGGCCAACACCAACTATCTTACAACTAGCAGATAGGTCAATTGTCAAACTAGGAATGATTGAGGATTTTGTGATCACTTTGGATTCATGGGAATACCCTGCTAACTTTGTGTTTTTGTAGCACAAAGACAATCTAGTGGGATATCCATTTATCCTTGGGCAACCATGGTTGACTACTATAGATGCTTTTATTGGTTGTAGGTTTCAAAACATGATCATTTCCAATACAAACGTAACCAATAAATTGGTCCTTTATCCTCCAGTCTAGCTTCATATGGATACAAAACAAACTATATGGCCTAATCTTGATGCAACCATGGAAGGAGGGTCCTCAAAGAGAAATGTCAGGACTGTGAAACAATATTAACACAATGGAAACAATAACACAGAATAGAGAGAGTGCCAGATCGAGCTGCAATCATATCATGAATTCAAATACAACTGGTTGGCAACATGCGGGCAACAAGCAGGCTAACGGGATTGATTACAAAAAATACATTCAATCTGGAACCAAAGAGATGTTCAAATTTGATCTATATCTATCCGATCATCATCAACTGTCCACCAACTAACTACTCATCTAATATCTAATACATCAATATATAGCATCCAGAACACATCCAGGTCGGCCAAGAAAGATTTCAATCCCCAAGGTGGGAAAGTGTAACATGCAAATAGGTCGGCCCCAAACATGAAGAAAAATATTTGGAAAAGAACTAAAATGAAACGCAGACCCAAAGGAAGGTTGGCCAAGTGCATGGGAACATTGTATGAAGTGCCAATTGGCTCTGCAATATAAGAAAACATCATCCAGTTGCAAAGGTTCAAATTGGTCTGAAAACTGAGAACTACCAAACAATCCAGAAGTGAAATCCTAACGGAAAAATATCTAAATGAACTAAAATCCAAGATCAACGTACAAGAACATTTCTACAAGCCAAATCCAACTTCGCACAGAAAATGAGCGACTCGGAGGGGTCCGGAGTGAAACACAAAAACTAAAACACGTAATTGAACAAGAAACAAAATTGAAAACAAATATTTTTAATTGATGCAAGATTACGAATGAACCAAGGATTCTCCTATGCAATCAAATCTATAAGATGGGAATCAATAATCACTCCAAGTACTCATAACTATAGAGAGGATCCCTATGATAAATATTCAATATGAGGATGAATTTCTTGCTCATATTGTGTAGATTTCTTGTGGTTTGAACCCGTAGCAAGAGGAATCCATATCTTGCCTAACATGCCCACTTCATAGCCTCTTAACCAATGAAGATGCATATACATCTACTATGATTTATGATATCTTGTCACAAAACTACAATCTCAATATATTCAGCCTAGATATTCCCTTAGTCATGATAGCAACAATGCCTATAGAAGTGTATCCTAGTAAGACACTCAATTTGAGCAATGAGTTGACTATATTCTAGCAAGCTGACCTATTGCAGATGTTGCAAGCACACACTATTGCATTTACATGGGATTATCATGATATGAAAGGTGTTGATCTTATCATGTGCATGCATAAAATATATCAAAGAGGGTTTTAGACTAGTGAGACAATCGCAAAGGAGAATGAACCCAGCTCTTAGAGATGTAGTCAAGGTTGAATTGCATAAACTTTTGGATGTAAGGTTCATATACCCTATTTCAAATAGTGAGTGGGTCCCCCCACTAGTTATTGTGCCCAAAAAGGAAGATAAATGGAGTGTTTGTATACTATAGTGAGTTGAAAGTATCAACCAGGAAGGACCATTTACCCTTACCTTTCATTGATCAGGTTTTAGATTCCTTAGCTGGCAAGAGATACTTTTCTTCTTAGATGGATTTAGTATTTATAAACTATTTCTACATGCCCCTAGGATACATATACCTTCTCAATATTTCCTTTTGGATTATGCAATGTACAAACCATATTCAAAAGAGCTATCTTAAATATCTTTTTAGATTTTTCTCATGCTTGAATGGAAATATGCAAGGATGGTTCTATAACTTATGGGAACTCCTATGAGGAGGCATTAGCAAATTACAAAAAGGTCCTCCAAAGGTGTTAGGAAAATAATCTCTTTCTCAGTCATGAGAAATGCTTTATGATGAAGGAAGAGGGTGTTGTTCTTGGTTACTTTGTGTCAACCAATGGAATTTAAGTGGACTCTGCCAAGATTGAGATCATTTCAAGGTTTTGAGTGCAATAAAAACAAAGAGATGTAAGAAGATTTCTTGGACATGTAGGTTATTGTAGACACTTCATAAAGGACTTTAGTAAGATTTGTGTACCTCTCTTCACATTTATAACTAAGGAAATAGAATTTGAATAGATTACAAGTTGTCAACAATCATTTGAAGCACTGAAGACAACCCTCATACAATTACCTATACTATGAGGACCTAATTGAACTCTTCCTTTCCACATTCATATTGATGTTTCTAATTTTGTAGTTGGACTTGTGTTGGGGCAAAAGGAAGGTAATTTGGAATATGCAATTTACTATATTAGTAATAACTTGTAGGAGGCTGAGGTTAATTATACAGTAACAAAGAAGGAAATTTTAGTTGGCATTTATACAATAAACAAGTTTAAGGCATTATATCATTGATTAATCTATCTCTGCTCATACTCACCATCCAACAATATGCTAGC